>NW_028125304.1:0-179773 GCF_965194825.1 Balaenoptera physalus | reverse complement strand
CTCTTTCCTGGGATATTTAAGGTGTAACGAAGTGGAGGTTCTTGTCAACAGAGCAGCCCTAAACTTTGGGGTGCCTGTGTCTTGCTGATTTTTAGTTTTCCCAATTTATACGCCCATGAGTGGAAGTGCCCTATGCTCCCTAAGCTGATTTTTTTCGATGTTTCAGGACACACCGTGCACTTCTCCAGAGTGGCTGTTGGCAATTTACATCCCGCCCATCAGCGTAGCCAGGCTCCCGTTTCTCCATGGCCTGTTTTGCATTTCTGGTTTTGACACTTTCTTCAGCATGGCCCTTTTGACCGATGGGAAGCGAGACTTCTTTGTAGCGCTGATTTGCCTTTCCAGGTTGCTTGGTTGGCCAAAAAGGGCGTATGCGTTTTTTCCTGAATATATTCAGGAAAAAACGCATACGCCCTTTTTGGCCAAGGGCATCATTGTCGAGGTTTTGCCGCTTTTCCTGTGCTTTAAAGGCGATTCGAATTTCCCTCCTGAAATCTGTTTCCTGCAATTCTGCCTTGCTTTCCAATCCTCTTCGTTGCCTTCCCTCAATATATTTGTGGAAGAGAGTCATCATTTATAAGTCTGCAGGTTTGTGAATTGCAGTGCCCCTGAGCTCCATTTTTCAACTCTCTTTCTTGGCAGCTGGCCGCAAAAGCGCAGGATTGCTTGAGGCCCTATTCTGGTCCCGGGCGGCAGGCTGAGCCTGTGGTTAATTCTTCTTCCTGATGGGAAAATAGAGTGACCTGTGCTTGTCCCAACACCTAGAGCTAGTCTCTCATTGGTTCCCCCTCTTCCCGTTCATCCTCAGGACAAATTGCAACCTGTACGGAACAGGAGGTTAAAGGTGCTGATTCTCCAAGGAGGGAGATTGCTAGTAAAGCGGCTGGAATGGCAAACCCGAGCACAAGGAGATGAGAAATGAGGTGCGTTTTCAAAACCTTTCCGGATCACACGGTGTACCATCTTCTGGGTTTCTCATGCATGCTTTCGATGTAGGAAGATGCCCTTGAACCTGGAGATTTGGGACCCATGGGATGGGTACCACGCAGTATTACTTTAAAGGGTCTGCGTTTGCTCACCCAACCTCACCAAACCTCTCAGCCCCAAGAGTGTCCACCCTTATGTCTCAATCAACTGTGGGTCTAGATATGGTCAATCCAGGTGGCATCACAGCCCCTGAACGAATTTTGTAAGAATTTCTCTCTCTTTCACTGTCTTTGTTTCACGGGTTTTTAAAAGTAATTGATTTTTATAATGGGGTTTACCTGCTTTTCACTGCTGTGTTTTTGCCGCTTTACACCCACTGGACTCACTTACAGAGAGATATCAATGCATAGGTTTTAAGATTCTTACTAGTCAGATATATTCTTGGGCGGTGAATAGGGGTGTTGAGTCCAATTCACTGAGCAAGAAGTAGGTCTTGTCTATTACCTATTGTGTTTATGGAACGGTATCTGAGCTAATTTGAAACCCTTGTTTTATGCATCACCCCACCTCACCTTTCCCGTTAAGCAGCCATAGTGTGTTTTCTAAACGTGTTACCCTGCTCTGATTTGTAATTCAGTTCAAGGGGTAGCGGTTTTTATATTCCCTCTATAAGTGATATCTTATGATAAGTATCTTTTTCTGTGTGACTTATTTCACTTAGAATCGTCCTATCTAAATCCACTCATCTTGCTGCTACTAGCCTTATGACGTTGATTTCATGGCTGAGTGATATTCCATTGTACATAAGGACCACAACTTCTTTATCCATTTTTCTCTTTCCTGGGATATTTAAGGTGTAACGAAGTGGAGGTTCTTGTCAACAGAGCAGCCCTAAACTTTGGGGTGCCTGTGTCTTGCTGATTTTTAGTTTTCCCAATTTATACGCCCATGAGTGGAAGTGCCCTATGCTCCCTAAGCTGATTTTTTTCGATGTTTCAGGACACACCGTGCACTTCTCCAGAGTGGCTGTTGGCAATTTACATCCCGCCCATCAGCGTAGCCAGGCTCCCGTTTCTCCATGGCCTGTTTTGCATTTCTGGTTTTGACACTTTCTTCAGCATGGCCCTTTTGACCGATGGGAAGCGAGACTTCTTTGTAGCGCTGATTTGCCTTTCCAGGTTGCTTGGTTGGCCAAAAAGGGCGTATGCGTTTTTTCCTGAATATATTCAGGAAAAAACGCATACGCCCTTTTTGGCCAAGGGCATCATTGTCGAGGTTTTGCCGCTTTTCCTGTGCTTTAAAGGCGATTCGAATCTCCCTCCTGAAATCTGTTTCCTGCAATTCTGCCTTGCTTTCCAATCCTCTTCGTTGCCTTCCCTCAATATATTTGTGGACGAGAGTCATCATTTATAAGTCTGCAGGTTTGTGAATTGCAGTGCCCCTGAGCTCCATTTTTCAACTCGCTTTCTTGGGAGTTGGCCGCAAAAGCGCAGGATTGCTTCAGGCCCTATTCTGGTCCCGGGCGGCAGGCTGAGCCTGTGGTTAATTCTTCTTCCTGATGGGAAAATAGAGTGACCTGTGCCTGTCCCAACACCTAGAGCTAGTCTCTCATTGGTTCCCCCTCTTCCCGTTCATCCTCAGGACAAATTGCAACCTGTACGGAACAGGAGGTTAAAGGTGCTGATTCTCCAAGGAGGGAGATTGCTAGTAAAGCGGCTGGAATGGCAAACCCGAGCACAAGGAGATGAGAAATGAGGTGCGTTTTGAAAACCTTTCCGGATCACACGGTGTACCATCTTCTGGGTTTCTCATGCATGCTTTCGATGTAGGAAGATGCCCTTGAACCTGGAGATTTGGGACCCATGGGATGGGTACCACGCAGTATTACTTTAAAGGGTCTGCGTTTGCTCACCCAACCTCACCAAACCTCTCAGCCCCAAGAGTGTCCACCCTTATGTCTCAATCAACTGTGGGTCTAGATATGGTCAATCCAGGTGGCATCACAGCCCCTGAACGAATTTTGTAAGAATTTCTCTCTCTTTCACTGTCTTTGTTTCACGGGTTTTTAAAAGTAATTGATTTTTATAATGGGGTTTACCCTGCTTTTCACTGCTGTGTTTTTGCCGCTTTTCACCCACTGGACTCACTTACAGAGAGATATCAATGCATAGGTTTTAAGATTCTTACTAGTCAGATATATTCTTGGGCGGTGAATAGGGGGTGTTGAGTCCAATTCACTGAGCAAGGAGTAGGTCTTGTCTATTACCTATTGGGTTTATGGAACGGTATCTGAGCTAATTTGAAACCTTGTTTTATGCATCACCCCACCTCACCTTTCCCGTTAAGCAGCCATACTGTGTTTTCTAAACGTGTTACCCTGCTCTGATTTGTAATTCAGTTCAAGGGTAGCGGTTTTTATATTCCCTCTATAAGTGATATCTTATGATAAGTATCTTTTTCTGTGTGACTTATTTCACTTAGAATCGTCCTACCTAAATCCACTCATCTTGCTGCTACTAGCCTTATGACGTTGATTTCATGGCTGAGTGATATTCCATTGTACATAAGGACCACAACTTCTTTATCCATTTTTCTCTTTCCTGGGATATTTAAGGTGTAACGAAGTGGAGGTTCTTGTCAACAGAGCAGCCCTAAACTTTGGGGTGCCTGTGTCTTGCTGATTTTTAGTTTTCCCAATTTATACGCCCATGAGTGGAAGTGCCCTATGCTCCCTAAGCTGATTTTTTTCGATGTTTCAGGACACACCGTGCACTTCTCCAGAGTGGCTGTTGGCAATTTACATCCCGCCCATCAGCGTAGCCAGGCTCCCGTTTCTCCATGGCCTGTTTTGCATTTCTGGTTTTGACACTTTATTCAGCATGGCCCTTTTGACCGATGGGAAGCGAGACTTCTTTGTAGCGCTGATTTGCCTTTCCAGGTTGCTTGGTTGGCCAAAAAGGGCGTATGCGTTTTTTCCTGAATATATTCAGGAAAAAACGCATACGCCCTTTTTGGCCAAGGGCATCATTGTCGAGGTTTTGCTGCTTTCCCTGTGCTTTAAAGGCGATTCGAATCTCCCTCCTGAAATCTGTTTCCTGCAATTCTGCCTTGCTTTCCAATCCTCTTCGTTGCCTTCCCTCAATATATTTGTGGACGAGAGTCATCATTTATAAGTCTGCAGGTTTGTGAATTGCAGTGCCCCTGAGCTCCATTTTTCAACTCGCTTTCTTGGGAGCTGGCCGCAAAAGCGCAGGATTGCTTCAGGCCCTATTCTGGTCCCGGGCGGCAGGCTGAGCCTGTGGTTAATTCTTCTTCCTGATGGGAAAATAGAGTGACCTGTGCCTGTCCCAACACCTAGAGCTAGTCTCTCATTGGTTCCCCCTCTTCCCGTTCATCCTCAGGACAAATTGCAACCTGTACGGAACAGGAGGTTAAAGGTGCTGATTCTCCAAGGAGGGAGATTGCTAGTAAAGCGGCTGGAATGGCAAACCCGAGCACAAGGAGATGAGAAATGAGGTGCGTTTTGAAAACCTTTCCGGATCACACGGTGTACCATCTTCTGGGTTTCTCATGCATGCTTTCGATGTAGGAAGATGCCCTTGAACCTGGAGATTTGGGACCCATGGGATGGGTACCACGCAGTATTACTTTAAAGGGTCTGCGTTTGCTCACCCAACCTCACCAAACCTCTCAGCCCCAAGAGTGTCCACCCTTATGTCTCAATCAACTGTGGGTCTAGATATGGTCAATCCAGGTGGCATCACAGCCCCTGAACGAATTTTGTAAGAATTTCTCTCTCTTTCACTGTCTTTGTTTCACGGGTTTTTAAAAGTAATTGATTTTTATAATGGGGTTTACCTGCTTTTCACTGCTGTGTTTTTGCCGCTTTTCACCCACTGGACTCACTTACAGAGAGATATCAATGCATAGGTTTTAAGATTCTTACTAGTCAGATATATTCTTGGGCGGTGAATAGGGGGTGTTGAGTCCAATTCACTGAGCAAGGAGTAGGTCTTGTCTATTACCTATTGGGTTTATGGAACGGTATCTGAGCTAATTTGAAACCCTTGTTTTATGCATCACCCCATCTCACCTTTCCCGTTAAGCAGCCATAGTGTGTTTTCTAAACGTGTTACCCTGCTCTGATTTGTAATTCAGTTCAAGGGTAGCGGTTTTTATATTCCCTCTATAAGTGATATCTTATGATAAGTATCTTTTTCTGCGTGACTTATTTCACTTAGAATCGTCCTACCTAAATCCACTCATCTTGCTGCTACTAGCCTTATGACGTTGATTTCATGGCTGAGTGATATTCCATTGTACATAAGGACCACAACTTCTTTATCCATTTTTCTCTTTCCTGGGATATTTAAGGTGTAACGAAGTGGAGGTTCTTGTCAACAGAGCAGCCCTAAACTTTGGGGTGCCTGTGTCTTGCTGATTTTTAGTTTTCCCAATTTATACGCCCATGAGTGGAAGTGCCCTATGCTCCCTAAGCTGATTTTTTTCGATGTTTCAGGACACACCGTGCACTTCTCCAGAGTGGCTGTTGGCAATTTACATCCCGCCCATCAGCGTAGCCAGGCTCCCGTTTCTCCATGGCCTGTTTTGCATTTCTGGTTTTGACACTTTCTTCAGCATGGCCCTTTTGACCGATGGGAAGCGAGACTTCTTTGTAGCGCTGATTTGCCTTTCCAGGTTGCTTGGTTGGCCAAAAAGGGCGTATGCGTTTTTTCCTGAATATATTCAGGAAAAAACGCATACGCCCTTTTTGGCCAAGGGCATCATTGTCGAGGTTTTGCCGCTTTTCCTGTGCTTTAAAGGCGATTCGAATTTCCCTCCTGAAATCTGTTTCCTGCAATTCTGCCTTGCTTTCCAATCCTCTTCGTTGCCTTCCCTCAATATATTTGTGGAAGAGAGTCATCATTTATAAGTCTGCAGGTTTGTGAATTGCAGTGCCCCTGAGCTCCATTTTTCAACTCTCTTTCTTGGGAGCTGGCCGCAAAAGCGCAGGATTGCTTGAGGCCCTATTCTGGTCCCGGGCGGCAGGCTGAGCCTGTGGTTAATTCTTCTTCCTGATGGGAAAATAGAGTGACCTGTGCTTGTCCCAACACCAAGAGCTAGTCTCTCATTGGTTCCCCCTCTTCCCGTTCATCCTCAGGACAAATTGCAACCTGTACGGAACAGGAGGTTAAAGGTGCTGATTCTCCAAGGAGGGAGATTGCTAGTAAAGCGGCTGGAATGGCAAACCCGAGCACAAGGAGATGAGAAATGAGGTGCGTTTTGAAAACCTTTCCGGATCACACGGTGTACCATCTTCTGGGTTTCTCATGCATGCTTTCGATGTAGGAAGATGCCCTTGAACCTGGAGATTTGGGACCCATGGGATGGGTACCACGCAGTATTACTTTAAAGGGTCTGCGTTTGCTCACCCAACCTCACCAAACCTCTCAGCCCCAAGAGTGTCCACCCTTATGTCTCAATCAACTCTGGGTCTAGATATGGTCAATCCAGGTGGCATCACAGCCCCTGAACGAATTTTGTAAGAATTTCTCTCTCTTTCACTGTCTTTGTTTCACGGGTTTTTAAAAGTAATTGATTTTTATAATGGGGTTTACCTGCTTTTCACTGCTGTGTTTTTGCCGCTTTACACCCACTGGACTCACTTACAGAGAGATATCAATGCATAGGTTTTAAGATTCTTACTAGTCAGATATATTCTTGGGCGGTGAATAGGGGGTGTTGAGTCCAATTCACTGAGCAAGGAGTAGGTCTTGTCTATTACCTATTGGGTTTATGGAACGGTATCTGAGCTAATTTGAAACCCTTGTTTTATGCATCACCCCACCTCACCTTTCCCGTTAAGCAGCCATAGTGTGTTTTCTAAACGTGTTACCCTGCTCTGATTTGTAATTCAGTTCAAGGGTAGCGGTTTTTATATTCCCTCTATAAGTGATATCTTATGATAAGTATCTTTTTCTGTGTGACTTATTTCACTTAGAATCGTCCTACCTAAATCCACTCATCTTGCTGCTACTAGCCTTATGACGTTGATTTCATGGCTGAGTGATATTCCATTGTACATAAGGACCACAACTTCTTTATCCATTTTTCTCTTTCCTGGGATATTTAAGGTGTAACGAAGTGGAGGTTCTTGTCAACAGAGCAGCCCTAAACTTTGGGGTGCCTGTGTCTTGCTGATTTTTAGTTTTCCCAACTTATACGCCCATGAGTGGAAGTGCCCTATGCTCCCTAAGCTGAGTTTTTTAGATGTTTCAGGACACACCGTGCACTTCTCCAGAGTGGCTGTTGGCAATTTACATCCCGCCCATCAGCGTAGCCAGGCTCCCGTTTCTCCATGGCCTGTCTTGCATTTCTGGTTTTGACACTTTATTCAGCATGGCCCTTTTGACCGATGGGAAGCGAGACTTCTTTGTAGCGCTGATTTACCTTTCCAAGTTGCCTGGTTGGCCAAAAAGGGCGTATGCGTTTTTACCTGAATATATTCAGGAAAAAACGCATACGCCCTTTTTGGCCAAGGGCATCATTGTCGAGGTTTTGCCGCTTTTCCTGTGCTTTAAAGGCGATTCGAATCTCCCTCCTGAAATCTGTTTCCTGCAATTCTGCCTTGCTTTCCAATCCTCTTCGTTGCCTTCCCTCAATATATTTGTGGACGAGAGTCATCATTTATAAGTCTGCAGGTTTGTGAATTGCAGTGCCCCTGAGCTCCATTTTTCAACTCTCTTTCTTGGCAGCTGGCCGCAAAAGCGCAGGATTGCTTGAGGCCCTATTCTGGTCCCGGGCGGCAGGCTGAGCCTGTGGTTAATTCTTCTTCCTGATGGGAAAATAGAGTGACCTGTGCTTGTCCCAACACCTAGAGCTAGTCTCTCATTGGTTCCCCCTCTTCCCGTTCATCCTCAGGACAAATTGCAACCTGTACGGAACAGGAGGTTAAAGGTGCTGATTCTCCAAGGAGGGAGATTGCTAGTAAAGCGGCTGGAATGGCAAACCCGAGCACAAGGAGATGAGAAATGAGGTGCGTTTTGAAAACCTTTCCGGATCACACGGTGTACCATCTTCTGGGTTTCTCATGCATGCTTTCGATGTAGGAAGATGCCCTTGAACCTGGAGATTTGGGACCCATGGGATGGGTACCACGCAGTATTACTTTAAAGGGTCTGCGTTTGCTCACCCAACCTCACCAAACCTCTCAGCCCCAAGAGTGTCCACCCTTATGTCTCAATCAACTGTGGGTCTAGATATGGTCAATCCAGGTGGCATCACAGCCCCTGAACGAATTTTGTAAGAATTTCTCTCTCTTTCACTGTCTTTGTTTCACGGGTTTTTAAAAGTAATTGATTTTTATAATGGGGTTTACCTGCTTTTCACTGCTGTGTTTTTGCCGCTTTACACCCACTGGACTCACTTACAGAGAGATATCAATGCATAGGTTTTAAGATTCTTACTAGTCAGATATATTCTTGGGCGGTGAATAGGGGGTGTTGAGTCCAATTCACTGAGCAAGAAGTAGGTCTTGTCTATTACCTATTGTGTTTATGGAACGGTATCTGAGCTAATTTGAAACCCTTGTTTTATGCATCACCCCACCTCACCTTTCCCGTTAAGCAGCCATAGTGTGTTTTCTAAACGTGTTACCCTGCTCTGATTTGTAATTCAGTTCAAGGGTAGCGGTTTTTATATTCCCTCTATAAGTGATATCTTATGATAAGTATCTTTTTCTGTGTGACTTATTTCACTTAGAATCGTCCTATCTAAATCCACTCATCTTGCTGCTACTAGCCTTATGACGTTGATTTCATGGCTGAGTGATATTCCATTGTACATAAGGACCACAACTTCTTTATCCATTTTTCTCTTTCCTGGGATATTTAAGGTGTAACGAAGTGGAGGTTCTTGTCAACAGAGCAGCCCTAAACTTTGGGGTGCCTGTGTCTTGCTGATTTTTAGTTTTCCCAATTTATACGCCCATGAGTGGAAGTGCCCTATGCTCCCTAAGCTGATTTTTTTCGATGTTTCAGGACACACCGTGCACTTCTCCAGAGTGGCTGTTGGCAATTTACATCCCGCCCATCAGCGTAGCCAGGCTCCCGTTTCTCCATGGCCTGTTTTGCATTTCTGGTTTTGACACTTTATTCAGCATGGCCCTTTTGACCGATGGGAAGCGAGACTTCTTTGTAGCGCTGATTTGCCTTTCCAGGTTGCTTGGTTGGCCAAAAAGGGCGTATGCGTTTTTTCCTGAATATATTCAGGAAAAAACGCATACGCCCTTTTTGGCCAAGGGCATCATTGTCGAGGTTTTGCCGCTTTTCCTGTGCTTTAAAGGCGATTCGAATCTCCCTCCTGAAATCTGTTTCCTGCAATTCTGCCTTGCTTTCCAATCCTCTTCGTTGCCTTCCCTCAATATATTTGTGGACGAGAGTCATCATTTATAAGTCTGCAGGTTTGTGAATTGCAGTGCCCCTGAGCTCCATTTTTCAACTCGCTTTCTTGGGAGTTGGCCGCAAAAGCGCAGGATTGCTTCAGGCCCTATTCTGGTCCCGGGCGGCAGGCTGAGCCTGTGGTTAATTCTTCTTCCTGATGGGAAAATAGAGTGACCTGTGCCTGTCCCAACACCTAGAGCTAGTCTCTCATTGGTTCCCCCTCTTCCCGTTCATCCTCAGGACAAATTGCAACCTGTACGGAACAGGAGGTTAAAGGTGCTGATTCTCCAAGGAGGGAGATTGCTAGTAAAGCGGCTGGAATGGCAAACCCGAGCACAAGGAGATGAGAAATGAGGTGCGTTTTGAAAACCTTTCCGGATCACACGGTGTACCATCTTCTGGGTTTCTCATGCATGCTTTCGATGTAGGAAGATGCCCTTGAACCTGGAGATTTGGGACCCATGGGATGGGTACCACGCAGTATTACTTTAAAGGGTCTGCGTTTGCTCACCCAACCTCACCAAACCTCTCAGCCCCAAGAGTGTCCACCCTTATGTCTCAATCAACTGTGGGTCTAGATATGGTCAATCCAGGTGGCATCACAGCCCCTGAACGAATTTTGTAAGAATTTCTCTCTCTTTCACTGTCTTTGTTTCACGGGTTTTTAAAAGTAATTGATTTTTATAATGGGGTTTACCTGCTTTTCACTGCTGTGTTTTTGCCGCTTTTCACCCACTGGACTCACTTACAGAGAGATATCAATGCATAGGTTTTAAGATTCTTACTAGTCAGATATATTCTTGGGCGGTGAATAGGGGGTGTTGAGTCCAATTCACTGAGCAAGGAGTAGGTCTTGTCTATTACCTATTGGGTTTATGGAACGGTATCTGAGCTAATTTGAAACCCTTGTTTTATGCATCACCCCACCTCACCTTTCCCGTTAAGCAGCCATACTGTGTTTTCTAAACGTGTTACCCTGCTCTGATTTGTAATTCAGTTCAAGGGTAGCGGTTTTTATATTCCCTCTATAAGTGATATCTTATGATAAGTATCTTTTTCTGTGTGACTTATTTCACTTAGAATCGTCCTACCTAAATCCACTCATCTTGCTGCTACTAGCCTTATGACGTTGATTTCATGGCTGAGTGATATTCCATTGTACATAAGGACCACAACTTCTTTATCCATTTTTCTCTTTCCTGGGATATTTAAGGTGTAACGAAGTGGAGGTTCTTGTCAACAGAGCAGCCCTAAACTTTGGGGTGCCTGTGTCTTGCTGATTTTTAGTTTTCCCAATTTATACGCCCATGAGTGGAAGTGCCCTATGCTCCCTAAGCTGATTTTTTTCGATGTTTCAGGACACACCGTGCACTTCTCCAGAGTGGCTGTTGGCAATTTACATCCCGCCCATCAGCGTAGCCAGGCTCCCGTTTCTCCATGGCCTGTTTTGCATTTCTGGTTTTGACACTTTATTCAGCATGGCCCTTTTGACCGATGGGAAGCGAGACTTCTTTGTAGCGCTGATTTGCCTTTCCAGGTTGCTTGGTTGGCCAAAAAGGGCGTATGCGTTTTTTCCTGAATATATTCAGGAAAAAACGCATACGCCCTTTTTGGCCAAGGGCATCATTGTCGAGGTTTTGCTGCTTTCCCTGTGCTTTAAAGGCGATTCGAATCTCCCTCCTGAAATCTGTTTCCTGCAATTCTGCCTTGCTTTCCAATCCTCTTCGTTGCCTTCCCTCAATATATTTGTGGACGAGAGTCATCATTTATAAGTCTGCAGGTTTGTGAATTGCAGTGCCCCTGAGCTCCATTTTTCAACTCGCTTTCTTGGGAGCTGGCCGCAAAAGCGCAGGATTGCTTCAGGCCCTATTCTGGTCCCGGGCGGCAGGCTGAGCCTGTGGTTAATTCTTCTTCCTGATGGGAAAATAGAGTGACCTGTGCCTGTCCCAACACCTAGAGCTAGTCTCTCATTGGTTCCCCCTCTTCCCGTTCATCCTCAGGACAAATTGCAACCTGTACGGAACAGGAGGTTAAAGGTGCTGATTCTCCAAGGAGGGAGATTGCTAGTAAAGCGGCTGGAATGGCAAACCCGAGCACAAGGAGATGAGAAATGAGGTGCGTTTTGAAAACCTTTCCGGATCACACGGTGTACCATCTTCTGGGTTTCTCATGCATGCTTTCGATGTAGGAAGATGCCCTTGAACCTGGAGATTTGGGACCCATGGGATGGGTACCACGCAGTATTACTTTAAAGGGTCTGCGTTTGCTCACCCAACCTCACCAAACCTCTCAGCCCCAAGAGTGTCCACCCTTATGTCTCAATCAACTGTGGGTCTAGATATGGTCAATCCAGGTGGCATCACAGCCCCTGAACGAATTTTGTAAGAATTTCTCTCTCTTTCACTGTCTTTGTTTCACGGGTTTTTAAAAGTAATTGATTTTTATAATGGGGTTTACCTGCTTTTCACTGCTGTGTTTTTGCCGCTTTTCACCCACTGGACTCACTTACAGAGAGATATCAATGCATAGGTTTTAAGATTCTTACTAGTCAGATATATTCTTGGGCGGTGAATAGGGGGTGTTGAGTCCAATTCACTGAGCAAGGAGTAGGTCTTGTCTATTACCTATTGGGTTTATGGAACGGTATCTGAGCTAATTTGAAACCCTTGTTTTATGCATCACCCCATCTCACCTTTCCCGTTAAGCAGCCATAGTGTGTTTTCTAAACGTGTTACCCTGCTCTGATTTGTAATTCAGTTCAAGGGTAGCGGTTTTTATATTCCCTCTATAAGTGATATCTTATGATAAGTATCTTTTTCTGCGTGACTTATTTCACTTAGAATCGTCCTACCTAAATCCACTCATCTTGCTGCTACTAGCCTTATGACGTTGATTTCATGGCTGAGTGATATTCCATTGTACATAAGGACCACAACTTCTTTATCCATTTTTCTCTTTCCTGGGATATTTAAGGTGTAACGAAGTGGAGGTTCTTGTCAACAGAGCAGCCCTAAACTTTGGGGTGCCTGTGTCTTGCTGATTTTTAGTTTTCCCAATTTATACGCCCATGAGTGGAAGTGCCCTATGCTCCCTAAGCTGATTTTTTTCGATGTTTCAGGACACACCGTGCACTTCTCCAGAGTGGCTGTTGGCAATTTACATCCCGCCCATCAGCGTAGCCAGGCTCCCGTTTCTCCATGGCCTGTTTTGCATTTCTGGTTTTGACACTTTCTTCAGCATGGCCCTTTTGACCGATGGGAAGCGAGACTTCTTTGTAGCGCTGATTTGCCTTTCCAGGTTGCTTGGTTGGCCAAAAAGGGCGTATGCGTTTTTTCCTGAATATATTCAGGAAAAAACGCATACGCCCTTTTTGGCCAAGGGCATCATTGTCGAGGTTTTGCCGCTTTTCCTGTGCTTTAAAGGCGATTCGAATTTCCCTCCTGAAATCTGTTTCCTGCAATTCTGCCTTGCTTTCCAATCCTCTTCGTTGCCTTCCCTCAATATATTTGTGGACGAGAGTCATCATTTATAAGTCTGCAGGTTTGTGAATTGCAGTGCCCCTGAGCTCCATTTTTCAACTCTCTTTCTTGGGAGCTGGCCGCAAAAGCGCAGGATTGCTTGAGGCCCTATTCTGGTCCCGGGCGGCAGGCTGAGCCTGTGGTTAATTCTTCTTCCTGATGGGAAAATAGAGTGACCTGTGCTTGTCCCAACACCAAGAGCTAGTCTCTCATTGGTTCCCCCTCTTCCCGTTCATCCTCAGGACAAATTGCAACCTGTACGGAACAGGAGGTTAAAGGTGCTGATTCTCCAAGGAGGGAGATTGCTAGTAAAGCGGCTGGAATGGCAAACCCGAGCACAAGGAGATGAGAAATGAGGTGCGTTTTGAAAACCTTTCCGGATCACACGGTGTACCATCTTCTGGGTTTCTCATTCATGCTTTCGATGTAGGAAGATGCCCTTGAACCTGGAGATTTGGGACCCATGGGATGGGTACCACGCAGTATTACTTTAAAGGGTCTGCGTTTGCTCACCCAACCTCACCAAACCTCTCAGCCCCAAGAGTGTCCACCCTTATGTCTCAATCAACTGTGGGTCTAGATATGGTCAATCCAGGTGGCATCACAGCCCCTGAACGAATTTTGTAAGAATTTCTCTCTCTTTCACTGTCTTTGTTTCACGGGTTTTTAAAAGTAATTGATTTTTATAATGGGGTTTACCTGCTTTTCACTGCTGTGTTTTTGCCGCTTTTCACCCACTGGACTCACTTACAGAGAGATATCAATGCATAGGTTTTAAGATTCTTACTAGTCAGATATATTCTTGGGCGGTGAATAGGGGGTGTTGAGTCCAATTCACTGAGCAAGGAGTAGGTCTTGTCTATTACCTATTGGGTTTATGGAACGGTATCTGAGCTAATTTGAAACCCTTGTTTTATGCATCACCCCACCTCAGCTTTCCCGTTAAGCAGCCATACTGTGTTTTCTAAACGTGTTACCCTGCTCTGATTTGTAATTCAGTTCAAGGGTAGCGGTTTTTATATTCCCTCTATAAGTGATATCTTATGATAAGTATCTTTTTCTGTGTGACTTATTTCACTTAGAATCGTCCTACCTAAATCCACTCATCTTGCTGCTACTAGCCTTATGACGTTGATTTCATGGCTGAGTGATATTCCATTGTACATAAGGACCACAACTTCTTTATCCATTTTTCTCTTTCCTGGGATATTTAAGGTGTAACGAAGTGGAGGTTCTTGTCAACAGAGCAGCCCTAAACTTTGGGGTGCCTGTGTCTTGCTGATTTTTAGTTTTCCCAATTTATACGCCCATGAGTGGAAGTGCCCTATGCTCCCTAAGCTGATTTTTTTCGATGTTTCAGGACACACCGTGCACTTCTCCAGAGTGGCTGTTGGCAATTTACATCCCGCCCATCAGCGTAGCCAGGCTCCCGTTTCTCCATGGCCTGTTTTGCATTTCTGGTTTTGACACTTTATTCAGCATGGCCCTTTTGACCGATGGGAAGCGAGACTTCTTTGTAGCGCTGATTTGCCTTTCCAGGTTGCTTGGTTGGCCAAAAAGGGCGTATGCGTTTTTTCCTGAATATATTCAGGAAAAAACGCATACGCCCTTTTTGGCCAAGGGCATCATTGTCGAGGTTTTGCTGCTTTCCCTGTGCTTTAAAGGCGATTCGAATCTCCCTCCTGAAATCTGTTTCCTGCAATTCTGCCTTGCTTTCCAATCCTCTTCGTTGCCTTCCCTCAATATATTTGTGGACGAGAGTCATCATTTATAAGTCTGCAGGTTTGTGAATTGCAGTGCCCCTGAGCTCCATTTTTCAACTCGCTTTCTTGGGAGCTGGCCGCAAAAGCGCAGGATTGCTTCAGGCCCTATTCTGGTCCCGGGCGGCAGGCTGAGCCTGTGGTTAATTCTTCTTCCTGATGGGAAAATAGAGTGACCTGTGCCTGTCCCAACACCTAGAGCTAGTCTCTCATTGGTTCCCCCTCTTCCCGTTCATCCTCAGGACAAATTGCAACCTGTACGGAACAGGAGGTTAAAGGTGCTGATTCTCCAAGGAGGGAGATTGCTAGTAAAGCGGCTGGAATGGCAAACCCGAGCACAAGGAGATGAGAAATGAGGTGCGTTTTGAAAACCTTTCCGGATCACACGGTGTACCATCTTCTGGGTTTCTCATGCATGCTTTCGATGTAGGAAGATGCCCTTGAACCTGGAGATTTGGGACCCATGGGATGGGTACCACGCAGTATTACTTTAAAGGGTCTGCGTTTGCTCACCCAACCTCACCAAACCTCTCAGCCCCAAGAGTGTCCACCCTTATGTCTCAATCAACTGTGGGTCTAGATATGGTCAATCCAGGTGGCATCACAGCCCCTGAACGAATTTTGTAAGAATTTCTCTCTCTTTCACTGTCTTTGTTTCACGGGTTTTTAAAAGTAATTGATTTTTATAATGGGGTTTACCTGCTTTTCACTGCTGTGTTTTTGCCGCTTTTCACCCACTGGACTCACTTACAGAGAGATATCAATGCATAGGTTTTAAGATTCTTACTAGTCAGATATATTCTTGGGCGGTGAATAGGGGGTGTTGAGTCCAATTCACTGAGCAAGGAGTAGGTCTTGTCTATTACCTATTGGGTTTATGGAACGGTATCTGAGCTAATTTGAAACCCTTGTTTTATGCATCACCCCATCTCACCTTTCCCGTTAAGCAGCCATAGTGTGTTTTCTAAACGTGTTACCCTGCTCTGATTTGTAATTCAGTTCAAGGGTAGCGGTTTTTATATTCCCTCTATAAGTGATATCTTATGATAAGTATCTTTTTCTGCGTGACTTATTTCACTTAGAATCGTCCTACCTAAATCCACTCATCTTGCTGCTACTAGCCTTATGACGTTGATTTCATGGCTGAGTGATATTCCATTGTACATAAGGACCACAACTTCTTTATCCATTTTTCTCTTTCCTGGGATATTTAAGGTGTAACGAAGTGGAGGTTCTTGTCAACAGAGCAGCCCTAAACTTTGGGGTGCCTGTGTCTTGCTGATTTTTAGTTTTCCCAATTTATACGCCCATGAGTGGAAGTGCCCTATGCTCCCTAAGCTGATTTTTTTCGATGTTTCAGGACACACCGTGCACTTCTCCAGAGTGGCTGTTGGCAATTTACATCCCGCCCATCAGCGTAGCCAGGCTCCCGTTTCTCCATGGCCTGTTTTGCATTTCTGGTTTTGACACTTTCTTCAGCATGGCCCTTTTGACCGATGGGAAGCGAGACTTCTTTGTAGCGCTGATTTGCCTTTCCAGGTTGCTTGGTTGGCCAAAAAGGGCGTATGCGTTTTTTCCTGAATATATTCAGGAAAAAACGCATACGCCCTTTTTGGCCAAGGGCATCATTGTCGAGGTTTTGCCGCTTTTCCTGTGCTTTAAAGGCGATTCGAATTTCCCTCCTGAAATCTGTTTCCTGCAATTCTGCCTTGCTTTCCAATCCTCTTCGTTGCCTTCCCTCAATATATTTGTGGACGAGAGTCATCATTTATAAGTCTGCAGGTTTGTGAATTGCAGTGCCCCTGAGCTCCATTTTTCAACTCTCTTTCTTGGGAGCTGGCCGCAAAAGCGCAGGATTGCTTGAGGCCCTATTCTGGTCCCGGGCGGCAGGCTGAGCCTGTGGTTAATTCTTCTTCCTGATGGGAAAATAGAGTGACCTGTGCTTGTCCCAACACCAAGAGCTAGTCTCTCATTGGTTCCCCCTCTTCCCGTTCATCCTCAGGACAAATTGCAACCTGTACGGAACAGGAGGTTAAAGGTGCTGATTCTCCAAGGAGGGAGATTGCTAGTAAAGCGGCTGGAATGGCAAACCCGAGCACAAGGAGATGAGAAATGAGGTGCGTTTTGAAAACCTTTCCGGATCACACGGTGTACCATCTTCTGGGTTTCTCATGCATGCTTTCGATGTAGGAAGATGCCCTTGAACCTGGAGATTTGGGACCCATGGGATGGGTACCACGCAGTATTACTTTAAAGGGTCTGCGTTTGCTCACCCAACCTCACCAAACCTCTCAGCCCCAAGAGTGTCCACCCTTATGTCTCAATCAACTCTGGGTCTAGATATGGTCAATCCAGGTGGCATCACAGCCCCTGAACGAATTTTGTAAGAATTTCTCTCTCTTTCACTGTCTTTGTTTCACGGGTTTTTAAAAGTAATTGATTTTTATAATGGGGTTTACCTGCTTTTCACTGCTGTGTTTTTGCCGCTTTACACCCAGTGGACTCACTTACAGAGAGATATCAATGCATAGGTTTTAAGATTCTTACTAGTCAGATATATTCTTGGGCGGTGAATAGGGGGTGTTGAGTCCAATTCACTGAGCAAGGAGTAGGTCTTGTCTATTACCTATTGGGTTTATGGAACGGTATCTGAGCTAATTTGAAACCCTTGTTTTATGCATCACCCCACCTCACCTTTCCCGTTAAGCAGCCATAGTGTGTTTTCTAAACGTGTTACCCTGCTCTGATTTGTAATTCAGTTCAAGGGTAGCGGTTTTTATATTCCCTCTATAAGTGATATCTTATGATAAGTATCTTTTTCTGTGTGACTTATTTCACTTAGAATCGTCCTACCTAAATCCACTCATCTTGCTGCTACTAGCCTTATGACGTTGATTTCATGGCTGAGTGATATTCCATTGTACATAAGGACCACAACTTCTTTATCCATTTTTCTCTTTCCTGGGATATTTAAGGTGTAACGAAGTGGAGGTTCTTGTCAACAGAGCAGCCCTAAACTTTGGGGTGCCTGTGTCTTGCTGATTTTTAGTTTTCCCAACTTATACGCCCATGAGTGGAAGTGCCCTATGCTCCCTAAGCTGAGTTTTTTAGATGTTTCAGGACACACCGTGCACTTCTCCAGAGTGGCTGTTGGCAATTTACATCCCGCCCATCAGCGTAGCCAGGCTCCCGTTTCTCCATGGCCTGTCTTGCATTTCTGGTTTTGACACTTTATTCAGCATGGCCCTTTTGACCGATGGGAAGCGAGACTTCTTTGTAGCGCTGATTTACCTTTCCAAGTTGCCTGGTTGGCCAAAAAGGGCGTATGCGTTTTTACCTGAATATATTCAGGAAAAAACGCATACGCCCTTTTTGGCCAAGGGCATCATTGTCGAGGTTTTGCCGCTTTTCCTGTGCTTTAAAGGCGATTCGAATCTCCCTCCTGAAATCTGTTTCCTGCAATTCTGCCTTGCTTTCCAATCCTCTTCGTTGCCTTCCCTCAATATATTTGTGGACGAGAGTCATCATTTATAAGTCTGCAGGTTTGTGAATTGCAGTGCCCCTGAGCTCCATTTTTCAACTCTCTTTCTTGGCAGCTGGCCGCAAAAGCGCAGGATTGCTTGAGGCCCTATTCTGGTCCCGGGCGGCAGGCTGAGCCTGTGGTTAATTCTTCTTCCTGATGGGAAAATAGAGTGACCTGTGCTTGTCCCAACACCTAGAGCTAGTCTCTCATTGGTTCCCCCTCTTCCCGTTCATCCTCAGGACAAATTGCAACCTGTACGGAACAGGAGGTTAAAGGTGCTGATTCTCCAAGGAGGGAGATTGCTAGTAAAGCGGCTGGAATGGCAAACCCGAGCACAAGGAGATGAGAAATGAGGTGCGTTTTCAAAACCTTTCCGGATCACACGGTGTACCATCTTCTGGGTTTCTCATGCATGCTTTCGATGTAGGAAGATGCCCTTGAACCTGGAGATTTGGGACCCATGGGATGGGTACCACGCAGTATTACTTTAAAGGGTCTGCGTTTGCTCACCCAACCTCACCAAACCTCTCAGCCCCAAGAGTGTCCACCCTTATGTCTCAATCAACTGTGGGTCTAGATATGGTCAATCCAGGTGGCATCACAGCCCCTGAACGAATTTTGTAAGAATTTCTCTCTCTTTCACTGTCTTTGTTTCACGGGTTTTTAAAAGTAATTGATTTTTATAATGGGGTTTACCTGCTTTTCACTGCTGTGTTTTTGCCGCTTTACACCCACTGGACTCACTTACAGAGAGATATCAATGCATAGGTTTTAAGATTCTTACTAGTCAGATATATTCTTGGGCGGTGAATAGGGGGTGTTGAGTCCAATTCACTGAGCAAGAAGTAGGTCTTGTCTATTACCTATTGTGTTTATGGAACGGTATCTGAGCTAATTTGAAACCCTTGTTTTATGCATCACCCCACCTCACCTTTCCCGTTAAGCAGCCATAGTGTGTTTTCTAAACGTGTTACCCTGCTCTGATTTGTAATTCAGTTCAAGGGTAGCGGTTTTTATATTCCCTCTATAAGTGATATCTTATGATAAGTATCTTTTTCTGTGTGACTTATTTCACTTAGAATCGTCCTATCTAAATCCACTCATCTTGCTGCTACTAGCCTTATGACGTTGATTTCATGGCTGAGTGATATTCCATTGTACATAAGGACCACAACTTCTTTATCCATTTTTCTCTTTCCTGGGATATTTAAGGTGTAACGAAGTGGAGGTTCTTGTCAACAGAGCAGCCCTAAACTTTGGGGTGCCTGTGTCTTGCTGATTTTTAGTTTTCCCAATTTATACGCCCATGAGTGGAAGTGCCCTATGCTCCCTAAGCTGATTTTTTTCGATGTTTCAGGACACACCGTGCACTTCTCCAGAGTGGCTGTTGGCAATTTACATCCCGCCCATCAGCGTAGCCAGGCTCCCGTTTCTCCATGGCCTGTTTTGCATTTCTGGTTTTGACACTTTATTCAGCATGGCCCTTTTGACCGATGGGAAGCGAGACTTCTTTGTAGCGCTGATTTGCCTTTCCAGGTTGCTTGGTTGGCCAAGAAGGGCGTATGCGTTTTTTCCTGAATATATTCAGGAAAAAACGCATACGCCCTTTTTGGCCAAGGGCATCATTGTCGAGGTTTTGCCGCTTTTCCTGTGCTTTAAAGGCGATTCGAATCTCCCTCCTGAAATCTGTTTCCTGCAATTCTGCCTTGCTTTCCAATCCTCTTCGTTGCCTTCCCTCAATATATTTGTGGACGAGAGTCATCATTTATAAGTCTGCAGGTTTGTGAATTGCAGTGCCCCTGAGCTCCATTTTTCAACTCGCTTTCTTGGGAGTTGGCCGCAAAAGCGCAGGATTGCTTCAGGCCCTATTCTGGTCCCGGGCGGCAGGCTGAGCCTGTGGTTAATTCTTCTTCCTGATGGGAAAATAGAGTGACCTGTGCCTGTCCCAACACCTAGAGCTAGTCTCTCATTGGTTCCCCCTCTTCCCGTTCATCCTCAGGACAAATTGCAACCTGTACGGAACAGGAGGTTAAAGGTGCTGATTCTCCAAGGAGGGAGATTGCTAGTAAAGCGGCTGGAATGGCAAACCCGAGCACAAGGAGATGAGAAATGAGGTGCGTTTTGAAAACCTTTCCGGATCACACGGTGTACCATCTTCTGGGTTTCTCATGCATGCTTTCGATGTAGGAAGATGCCCTTGAACCTGGAGATTTGGGACCCATGGGATGGGTACCACGCAGTATTACTTTAAAGGGTCTGCGTTTGCTCACCCAACCTCACCAAACCTCTCAGCCCCAAGAGTGTCCACCCTTATGTCTCAATCAACTGTGGGTCTAGATATGGTCAATCCAGGTGGCATCACAGCCCCTGAACGAATTTTGTAAGAATTTCTCTCTCTTTCACTGTCTTTGTTTCACGGGTTTTTAAAAGTAATTGATTTTTATAATGGGGTTTACCTGCTTTTCACTGCTGTGTTTTTGCCGCTTTTCACCCACTGGACTCACTTACAGAGAGATATCAATGCATAGGTTTTAAGATTCTTACTAGTCAGATATATTCTTGGGCGGTGAATAGGGGGTGTTGAGTCCAATTCACTGAGCAAGGAGTAGGTCTTGTCTATTACCTATTGGGTTTATGGAACGGTATCTGAGCTAATTTGAAACCCTTGTTTTATGCATCACCCCACCTCACCTTTCCCGTTAAGCAGCCATACTGTGTTTTCTAAACGTGTTACCCTGCTCTGATTTGTAATTCAGTTCAAGGGTAGCGGTTTTTATATTCCCTCTATAAGTGATATCTTATGATAAGTATCTTTTTCTGTGTGACTTATTTCACTTAGAATCGTCCTACCTAAATCCACTCATCTTGCTGCTACTAGCCTTATGACGTTGATTTCATGGCTGAGTGATATTCCATTGTACATAAGGACCACAACTTCTTTATCCATTTTTCTCTTTCCTGGGATATTTAAGGTGTAACGAAGTGGAGGTTCTTGTCAACAGAGCAGCCCTAAACTTTGGGGTGCCTGTGTCTTGCTGATTTTTAGTTTTCCCAATTTATACGCCCATGAGTGGAAGTGCCCTATGCTCCCTAAGCTGATTTTTTTCGATGTTTCAGGACACACCGTGCACTTCTCCAGAGTGGCTGTTGGCAATTTACATCCCGCCCATCAGCGTAGCCAGGCTCCCGTTTCTCCATGGCCTGTTTTGCATTTCTGGTTTTGACACTTTATTCAGCATGGCCCTTTTGACCGATGGGAAGCGAGACTTCTTTGTAGCGCTGATTTGCCTTTCCAGGTTGCTTGGTTGGCCAAAAAGGGCGTATGCGTTTTTTCCTGAATATATTCAGGAAAAAACGCATACGCCCTTTTTGGCCAAGGGCATCATTGTCGAGGTTTTGCTGCTTTCCCTGTGCTTTAAAGGCGATTCGAATCTCCCTCCTGAAATCTGTTTCCTGCAATTCTGCCTTGCTTTCCAATCCTCTTCGTTGCCTTCCCTCAATATATTTGTGGACGAGAGTCATCATTTATAAGTCTGCAGGTTTGTGAATTGCAGTGCCCCTGAGCTCCATTTTTCAACTCGCTTTCTTGGGAGCTGGCCGCAAAAGCGCAGGATTGCTTCAGGCCCTATTCTGGTCCCGGGCGGCAGGCTGAGCCTGTGGTTAATTCTTCTTCCTGATGGGAAAATAGAGTGACCTGTGCCTGTCCCAACACCTAGAGCTAGTCTCTCATTGGTTCCCCCTCTTCCCGTTCATCCTCAGGACAAATTGCAACCTGTACGGAACAGGAGGTTAAAGGTGCTGATTCTCCAAGGAAGGAGATTGCTAGTAAAGCGGCTGGAATGGCAAACCCGAGCACAAGGAGATGAGAAATGAGGTGCGTTTTGAAAACCTTTCCGGATCACACGGTGTACCATCTTCTGGGTTTCTCATGCATGCTTTCGATGTAGGAAGATGCCCTTGAACCTGGAGATTTGGGACCCATGGGATGGGTACCACGCAGTATTACTTTAAAGGGTCTGCGTTTGCTCACCCAACCTCACCAAACCTCTCAGCCCCAAGAGTGTCCACCCTTATGTCTCAATCAACTGTGGGTCTAGATATGGTCAATCCAGGTGGCATCACAGCCCCTGAACGAATTTTGTAAGAATTTCTCTCTCTTTCACTGTCTTTGTTTCACGGGTTTTTAAAAGTAATTGATTTTTATAATGGGGTTTACCTGCTTTTCACTGCTGTGTTTTTGCCGCTTTTCACCCACTGGACTCACTTACAGAGAGATATCAATGCATAGGTTTTAAGATTCTTACTAGTCAGATATATTCTTGGGCGGTGAATAGGGGGTGTTGAGTCCAATTCACTGAGCAAGGAGTAGGTCTTGTCTATTACCTATTGGGTTTATGGAACGGTATCTGAGCTAATTTGAAACCCTTGTTTTATGCATCACCCCATCTCACCTTTCCCGTTAAGCAGCCATAGTGTGTTTTCTAAACGTGTTACCCTGCTCTGATTTGTAATTCAGTTCAAGGGTAGCGGTTTTTATATTCCCTCTATAAGTGATATCTTATGATAAGTATCTTTTTCTGCGTGACTTATTTCACTTAGAATCGTCCTACCTAAATCCACTCATCTTGCTGCTACTAGCCTTATGACGTTGATTTCATGGCTGAGTGATATTCCATTGTACATAAGGACCACAACTTCTTTATCCATTTTTCTCTTTCCTGGGATATTTAAGGTGTAACGAAGTGGAGGTTCTTGTCAACAGAGCAGCCCTAAACTTTGGGGTGCCTGTGTCTTGCTGATTTTTAGTTTTCCCAATTTATACGCCCATGAGTGGAAGTGCCCTATGCTCCCTAAGCTGATTTTTTTCGATGTTTCAGGACACACCGTGCACTTCTCCAGAGTGGCTGTTGGCAATTTACATCCCGCCCATCAGCGTAGCCAGGCTCCCGTTTCTCCATGGCCTGTTTTGCATTTCTGGTTTTGACACTTTCTTCAGCATGGCCCTTTTGACCGATGGGAAGCGAGACTTCTTTGTAGCGCTGATTTGCCTTTCCAGGTTGCTTGGTTGGCCAAAAAGGGCGTATGCGTTTTTTCCTGAATATATTCAGGAAAAAACGCATACGCCCTTTTTGGCCAAGGGCATCATTGTCGAGGTTTTGCCGCTTTTCCTGTGCTTTAAAGGCGATTCGAATTTCCCTCCTGAAATCTGTTTCCTGCAATTCTGCCTTGCTTTCCAATCCTCTTCGTTGCCTTCCCTCAATATATTTGTGGACGAGAGTCATCATTTATAAGTCTGCAGGTTTGTGAATTGCAGTGCCCCTGAGCTCCATTTTTCAACTCTCTTTCTTGGGAGCTGGCCGCAAAAGCGCAGGATTGCTTGAGGCCCTATTCTGGTCCCGGGCGGCAGGCTGAGCCTGTGGTTAATTCTTCTTCCTGATGGGAAAATAGAGTGACCTGTGCTTGTCCCAACACCAAGAGCTAGTCTCTCATTGGTTCCCCCTCTTCCCGTTCATCCTCAGGACAAATTGCAACCTGTACGGAACAGGAGGTTAAAGGTGCTGATTCTCCAAGGAGGGAGATTGCTAGTAAAGCGGCTGGAATGGCAAACCCGAGCACAAGGAGATGAGAAATGAGGTGCGTTTTGAAAACCTTTCCGGATCACACGGTGTACCATCTTCTGGGTTTCTCATGCATGCTTTCGATGTAGGAAGATGCCCTTGAACCTGGAGATTTGGGACCCATGGGATGGGTACCACGCAGTATTACTTTAAAGGGTCTGCGTTTGCTCACCCAACCTCACCAAACCTCTCAGCCCCAAGAGTGTCCACCCTTATGTCTCAATCAACTGTGGGTCTAGATATGGTCAATCCAGGTGGCATCACAGCCCCTGAACGAATTTTGTAAGAATTTCTCTCTCTTTCACTGTCTTTGTTTCACGGGTTTTTAAAAGTAATTGATTTTTATAATGGGGTTTACCTGCTTTTCACTGCTGTGTTTTTGCCGCTTTACACCCACTGGACTCACTTACAGAGAGATATCAATGCATAGGTTTTAAGATTCTTACTAGTCAGATATATTCTTGGGCGGTGAATAGGGGGTGTTGAGTCCAATTCACTGAGCAAGGAGTAGGTCTTGTCTATTACCTATTGGGTTTATGGAACGGTATCTGAGCTAATTTGAAACCCTTGTTTTATGCATCACCCCACCTCACCTTTCCCGTTAAGCAGCCATACTGTGTTTTCTAAACGTGTTACCCTGCTCTGATTTGTAATTCAGTTCAAGGGTAGCGGTTTTTATATTCCCTCTATAAGTGATATCTTATGATAAGTATCTTTTTCTGTGTGACTTATTTCACTTAGAATCGTCCTACCTAAATCCACTCATCTTGCTGCTACTAGCCTTATGACGTTGATTTCATGGCTGAGTGATATTCCATTGTACATAAGGACCACAACTTCTTTATCCATTTTTCTCTTTCCTGGGATATTTAAGGTGTAACGAAGTGGAGGTTCTTGTCAACAGAGCAGCCCTAAACTTTGGGGTGCCTGTGTCTTGCTGATTTTTAGTTTTCCCAACTTATACGCCCATGAGTGGAAGTGCCCTATGCTCCCTAAGCTGAGTTTTTTAGATGTTTCAGGACACACCGTGCACTTCTCCAGAGTGGCTTTTGGCAATTTACATCCCGCCCATCAGCGTAGCCAGGCTCCCGTTTCTCCATGGCCTGTTTTGCATTTCTGGTTTTGACACTTTATTCAGCATGGCCCTTTTGACCGATGGGAAGCGAGACTTCTTTGTAGCGCTGATTTGCCTTTCCAAGTTGCCTGTTTGGCCAAAAAGGGCGTATGCGTTTTTACCTGAATATATTCAGGAAAAAACGCATACGCCCTTTTTGGCCAAGGGCATCATTGTCGAGGTTTTGCCGCTTTTCCTGTGCTTTAAAGGCGATTCGAATCTCCCTCCTGAAATCTGTTTCCTGCAATTCTGCCTTGCTTTCCAATCCTCTTCGTTGCCTTCCCTCAATATATTTGTGGACGAGAGTCATCATTTATAAGTCTGCAGGTTTGTGAATTGCAGTGCCCCTGAGCTCCATTTTTCAACTCTCTTTCTTGGCAGCTGGCCGCAAAAGCGCAGGATTGCTTGAGGCCCTATTCTGGTCCCGGGCGGCAGGCTGAGCCTGTGGTTAATTCTTCTTCCTGATGGGAAAATAGAGTGACCTGTGCCTGTCCCAACACCTAGAGCTAGTCTCTCATTGGTTCCCCCTCTTCCCGTTCATCCTCAGGACAAATTGCAACCTGTACGGAACAGGAGGTTAAAGGTGCTGATTCTCCAAGGAGGGAGATTGCTAGTAAAGCGGCTGGAATGGCAAACCCGAGCACAAGGAGATGAGAAATGAGGTGCGTTTTGAAAACCTTTCCGGATCACACGGTGTACCATCTTCTGGGTTTCTCATGCATGCTTTCGATGTAGGAAGAGGCCCTTGAACCTGGAGATTTGGGACCCATGGGATGGGTACCACACAGTATTACTTTAAAGGGTCTGCGTTTGCTCACCCAACCTCACCAAACCTCTCAGCCCCAAGAGTGTCCACACTTATGTCTCAATCAGCTGTGGGTCTAGATATGGTCAATCCATGTGGCATCACAGCTCCTGAACGAATTTTGTAAGAATTTCTCTCTCTTTCACTGTCTTTGTTTCACGGGTTTTTAAAAGTAATTGATTTTTATAATGGGGTTTACCTGCTTTTCACTGCTGTGTTTTTGCCGCTTTACACCCACTTGACTCACTTACAGAGAGATATCAATGCATAGCTCTTAAGATTCTTACTAGTCAGATATATTCTTGGGCGGTGAATAGGGGGTGTTGAGTCCAATTCACTGAGCAAGGAGTAGGTCTTGTCTATTACCTATTGGGTTTATGGAACGGTATCTGAGCTAATTTGAAACCCTTGTTTTATGCATCACCCCACCTCACCTTTCCCGTTAAGCAGCCATAGTGTGTTTTCTAAACGTGTTACCCTGCTCTGATTTGTAATTCAGTTCAAGGGTAGCGGTTTTTATATTCCCTCTATAAGTGATATCTTATGATAAGTATCTTTTTCTGTGTGACTTATTTCACTTAGAATCGTCCTACCTAAATCCACTCATCTTGCTGCTACTAGCCTTATGACGTTGATTTCATGGCTGAGTGATATTCCATTGTACATAAGGACCACAACTTCTTTATCCATTTTTCTCTTTCCTGGGATATTTAAGGTGTAACGAAGTGGAGGTTCTTGTCAACAGAGCAGCCCTAAACTTTGGGGTGCCTGTGTCTTGCTGATTTTTAGTTTTCCCAATTTATACGCCCATGAGTGGAAGTGCCCTATGCTCCCTAAGCTGATTTTTTTCGATGTTTCAGGACACACCGTGCACTTCTCCAGAGTGGCTGTTGGCAATTTACATCCCGCCCATCAGCGTAGCCAGGCTCCCGTTTCTCCATGTCCTGTTTTGCATTTCTGGTTTTGACACTTTATTCAGCATGGCCCTTTTGACCGATGGGAAGCGAGACTTCTTTGTAGCGCTGATTTGCCTTTCCAGGTTGCTTGGTTGGCCAAAAAGGGCGTATGCGTTTTTTCCTGAATATATTCAGGAAAAAACGCATACGCCCTTTTTGGCCAAGGGCATCATTGTCGAGGTTTTGCCGCTTTTCCTGTGCTTTAAAGGCGATTCGAATCTCCCTCCTGAAATCTGTTTCCTGCAATTCTGCCTTGCTTTCCAATCCTCTTCGTTGCCTTCCCTCAATATATTTGTGGACGAGAGTCATCATTTATAAGTCTGCAGGTTTGTGAATTGCAGTGCCCCTGAGCTCCATTTTTCAACTCGCTTTCTTGGGAGCTGGCCGCAAAAGCGCAGGATTGCTTCAGGCCCTATTCTGGTCCCGGGCGGCAGGCTGAGCCTGTGGTTAATTCTTCTTCCTGATGGGAAAATAGAGTGACCTGTGCCTGTCCCAACACCTAGAGCTAGTCTCTCATTGGTTCCCCCTCTTCCCGTTCATCCTCAGGACAAATTGCAACCTGTACGGAACAGGAGGTTAAAGGTGCTGATTCTCCAAGGAAGGAGATTGCTAGTAAAGCGGCTGGAATGGCAAACCCGAGCACAAGGAGATGAGAAATGAGGTGCGTTTTGAAAACCTTTCCGCATCACACGGTGTACCATCTTCTGGGTTTCTCATGCATGCTTTCGATGTAGGAAGATGCCCTTGAACCTGGAGGATTGGGACCCATGGGATGGGTAACACGCAGTATTACTTTAAAGGGTCTGCGTTTGCTCACCCAACCTCACCAAACCTCTCAGCCCCAAGAGTGTCCACCCTTATGTCTCAATCAACTGTGGATCTAGATATGGTCAATCCAGGTGGCATCACAGCCCCTGAACGAATTTTGTAAGAATTTCTCTCTCTTTCACTGTCTTTGTTTCACGGGTTTTTAAAAGTAATTGATTTTTATAATGGGGTTTACCTGCTTTTCACTGCTGTGTTTTTGCCGCTTTACACCCACTGGACTCACTTACAGAGAGATATCAATGCATAGGTTTTAAGATTCTTACTAGTCAGATATATTCTTGGGCGGTGAATAGGGGGTGTTGAGTCCAATTCACTGAGCAAGGAGTAGGTCTTGTCTATTACCTATTGGGTTTATGGAACGGTATCTGAGCTAATTTGAAACCCTTGTTTTATGCATCACCCCACCTCACCTTTCCCGTTAAGCAGCCATAGTGTGTTTTCTAAACGTGTTACCCTGCTCTGATTTGTAATTCAGTTCAAGGGTAGCGGTTTTTATATTCCCTCTATAAGTGATATCTTATGATAAGTATCTTTTTCTGTGTGACTTATTTCACTTAGAATCGTCCTACCTAAATCCACTCATCTTGCTGCTACTAGCCTTATGACGTTGATTTCATGGCTGAGTGATATTCCATTGTACATAAGGACCACAACTTCTTTATCCATTTTTCTCTTTCCTGGGATATTTAAGGTGTAACGAAGTGGAGGTTCTTGTCAACAGAGCAGCCCTAAACTTTGGGGTGCCTGTGTCTTGCTGATTTTTAGTTTTCCCAATTTATACGCCCATGAGTGGAAGTGCCCTATGCTCCCTAGGCTGATTTTTTTCGATGTTTCAGGACACACCGTGCACTTCTCCAGAGTGGCTGTTGGCAATTTACATCCCGCCCATCATCGTAGCCAGGCTCCCGTTTCTCCATGGCCTGTCTTGCATTTCTGGTTTTGACACTTTATTCAGCATGGCCCTTTTGACCGATGGGAAGCGAGACTTCTTTGTAGCGCTGATTTGCCTTTCCAGGTTGCTTGGTTGGCCAAAAAGGGCGTATGCGTTTTTTCCTGAATATATTCAGGAAAAAACGCATACGCCCTTTTTGGCCAAGGGCATCATTGTCGAGGTTTTGCCGCTTTTCCTGTGCTTTAAAGGCGATTCGAATCTCCCTCCTGAAATCTGTTTCCTGCAATTCTGCCTTGCTTTCCAATCCTCTTCGTTGCCTTCCCTCAATATATTTGTGGACGAGAGTCATCATTTATAAGTCTGCAGGTTTGTGAATTGCAGTGCCCCTGAGCTCCATTTTTCAACTCTCTTTCTTGGCAGCTGGCCGCAAAAGCGCAGGATTGCTTGAGGCCCTATTCTGGTCCCGGGCGGCAGGCTGAGCCTCTGGTTAATTCTTCTTCCTGATGGGAAAATAGAGTGACCTGTGCCTGTCCCAACACCTAGAGCTAGTCTCTCATTGGTTCCCCCTCTTCCCGTTCATCCTCAGGACAAATTGCAACCTCTACGGAACAGGAGGTTAAAGGTGCTTATTCTCCAAGGAGGGAGATTGCTAGTAAAGCGGCTGGAATGGCAAACCCGAGCACAAGGAGATGAGAAATGAGGTGCGTTTTGAAAACCTTTCCGGATCACACGGTGTACTATCTTCTGGGTTTCTCATGCATGCTTTCGATGTAGGAAGATGCCCTTGAACCTGGAGATTTGGGACCCATGGGATGGGTACCACACAGTATTACTTTAAAGGGTCTGCGTTTGCTCACCCAACCTCACCAAACCTCTCAGCCCCAAGAGTGTCCACCCTTATGTCTCAATCAGCTGTGGGTCTAGATATGGTCAATCCATGTGGCATCACAGCTCCTGAACGAATTTTGTAAGAATTTCTCTCTCTTTCACTGTCTTTGTTTCACGGGTTTTTAAAAGTAATTGATTTTTATAATGGGGTTTACCTGCTTTTCACTGCTGTGTTTTTGCCGCTTTACACCCCCTTGACTCACTTACAGAGAGATATCAATGCATAGCTTTTAAGATTCTTACTAGTCAGATATATTCTTGGGCGGTGAATAGGGGGTGTTGAGTCCAATTCACTGAGCAAGGAGTAGGTCTTGTCTATTACCTATTGGGTTTATGGAACGGTATCTGAGCTAATTTGAAACCCTTGTTTTATGCATCACCCCACCTCACCTTTCCCGTTAAGCAGCCATAGTGTGTTTTCTAAACGTGTTACCCTGCTCTGATTTGTAATTCAGTTCAAGGGTAGCGGTTTTTATATTCCCTCTATAAGTGATATCTTATGATAAGTATCTTTTTCTGTGTGACTTATTTCACTTAGAATCGTCCTACCTAAATCCACTCATCTTGCTGCTACTAGCCTTATGACGTTGATTTCATGGCTGAGTGATATTCCATTGTACATAAGGACCACAACTTCTTTATCCATTTTTCTCTTTCCTGGGATATTTAAGGTGTAACGAAGTGGAGGTTCTTGTCAACAGAGCAGCCCTAAACTTTGGGGTGCCTGTGTCTTGCTGATTTTTAGTTTTCCCAATTTATACGCCCATGAGTGGAAGTGCCCTATGCTCCCTAAGCTGATTTTTTTCGATGTTTCAGGACACACCGTGCACTTCTCCAGAGTGGCTGTTGGCAATTTACATCCCGCCCATCAGCGTAGCCAGGCTCCCGTTTCTCCATGGCCTGTTTTGCATTTCTGGTTTTGACACTTTCTTCAGCATGGCCCTTTTGACCGATGGGAAGCGAGACTTCTTTGTAGCGCTGATTTGCCTTTCCAGGTTGCTTGGTTGGCCAAAAAGGGCGTATGCGTTTTTTCCTGAATATATTCAGGAAAAAACGCATACGCCCTTTTTGGCCAAGGGCATCATTGTCGAGGTTTTGCCGCTTTTCCTGTGCTTTAAAGGCGATTCGAATCTCCCTCCTGAAATCTGTTTCCTGCAATTCTGCCTTGCTTTCCAATCCTCTTCGTTGCCTTCCCTCAATATATTTGTGGACGAGAGTCATCATTTATAAGTCTGCAGGTTTGTGAATTGCAGTGCCCCTGAGCTCCATTTTTCAACTCGCTTTCTTGGGAGCTGGCCGCAAAAGCGCAGGATTGCTTCAGGCCCTATTCTGGTCCCGGGCGGCAGGCTGAGCCTGTGGTTAATTCTTCTTCCTGATGGGAAAATAGAGTGACCTGTGCCTGTCCCAACACCTAGAGCTAGTCTCTCATTGGTTCCCCCTCTTCCCGTTCATCCTCAGGACAAATTGCAACCTGTACGGAACAGGAGGTTAAAGGTGCTGATTCTCCAAGGAGGGAGATTGCTAGTAAAGCGGCTGGAATGGCAAACCCGAGCACAAGGAGATGAGAAATGAGGTGCGTTTTGAAAACCTTTCCGGATCACACGGTGTACCATCTTCTGGGTTTCTCATGCATGCTTTCGATGTAGGAAGATGCCCTTGAACCTGGAGGATTGGGACCCATGGGATGGGTACCACGCAGTATTACTTTAAAGGGTCTGCGTTTGCTCACCCAACCTCACCAAACCTCTCAGCCCCAAGAGTGTCCACCCTTATGTCTCAATCAACTGTGGGTCTAGATATGGTCAATCCAGGTGGCATCACAGCCCCTGAACAAATTTTGTAAGAATTTCTCTCTCTTTCACTGTCTTTGTTTCACGGGTTTTTAAAAGTAATTGATTTTTATAATGGGGTTTACCTGCTTTTCACTGCTGTGTTTTTGCCGCTTTACACCCACTGGAATCACTTACAGAGAGATATCAATGCATAGGTTTTAAGATTCTTACTAGTCAGATATATTCTTGGGCGGTGAATAGGGGGTGTTGAGTCCAATTCACTGAGCAAGGAGTAGGTCTTGTCTATTACCTATTGGGTTTATGGAACGGTATCTGAGCTAATTTGAAACCCTTGTTTTATGCATCACCCCACCTCACCTTTCCCGTTAAGCAGCCATAGTGTGTTTTCTAAACGTGTTACCCTGCTCTGATTTGTAATTCAGTTCAAGGGTAGCGGTTTTTATATTCCCTCTATAAGTGATATCTTATGATAATGATCTTTTTCTGTGTGACTTATTTCACTTAGAATCGTCCTACCTAAATCCACTCATCTTGCTGCTACTAGCCTTATGACGTTGATTTCATGGCTGAGTGATATTCCATTGTACATAAGGACCACAACTTCTTTATCCATTTTTCTCTTTCCTGGGATATTTAAGGTGTAACGAAGTGGAGGTTCTTGTCAACAGAGCAGCCCTAAACTTTGGGGTGCCTGTGTCTTGCTGATTTTTAGTTTTCCCAATTTATACGCCCATGAGTGGAAGTGCCCTATGCTCCCTAGGCTGATTTTTTTCGATGTTTCAGGACACACCGTGCACTTCTCCAGAGTGGCTGTTGGCAATTTACATCCCGCCCACCATCGTAGCCAGGCTCCCGTTTCTCCATGGCCTGTTTTGCATTTCTGGTTTTGACACTTTATTCAGCATGGCCCTTTTGACCGATGGGAAGCGAGACTTCTTTGTAGCGCTGATTTGCCTTTCCAGGTTGCTTGGTTGGCCAAAAAGGGCGTATGCGTTTTTTCCTGAATATATTCAGGAAAAAACGCATACGCCCTTTTTGGCCAAGGGCATCATTGTCGAGGTTTTGCCGCTTTTCCTGTGCTTTAAAGGCGATTCGAATCTCCCTCCTGAAATCTGTTTCCTGCAATTCTGCCTTGCTTTCCAATCCTCTTCGTTGCCTTCCCTCAATATATTTGTGGACGAGAGTCATCATTTATAAGTCTGCAGGTTTGTGAATTGCAGTGCCCCTGAGCTCCATTTTTCAACTCGCTTTCTTGGGAGCTGGCCGCAAAAGCGCAGGATTGCTTCAGGCCCTATTCTGGTCCCGGGCGGCAGGCTGAGCCTGTGGTTAATTCTTCTTCCTGATGGGAAAATAGAGTGACCTGTGCCTGTCCCAACACCTAGAGCTAGTCTCTCATTGGTTCCCCCTCTTCCCGTTCATCCTCAGGACAAATTGCAACCTGTACGGAACAGGAGGTTAAAGGTGCTGATTCTCCAAGGAGGGAGATTGCTAGTAAAGCGGCTGGAATGGCAAACCCGAGCACAAGGAGATGAGAAATGAGGTGCGTTTTGAAAACCTTTCCGGATCACACGGTGTACCATCTTCTGGGTTTCTCATGCATGCTTTCGATGTAGGAAGATGCCCTTGAACCTGGAGGTTTGGGACCCATGGGATGGGTACCACGCAGTATTACTTTAAAGGGTCTGCGTTTGCTCACCCAACCTCACCAAACCTCTCAGCCCCAAGAGTGTCCACCCTTATGTCTCAATCAACTGTGGGTCTAGATATGGTCAATCCAGGTGGCATCACAGCCCCTGAACGAATTTTGTAAGAATTTCTCTCTCTTTCACTGTCTTTGTTTCACGGGTTTTTAAAAGTAATTGATTTTTATAATGGGGTTTACCTGCTTTTCACTGCTGTGTTTTTGCCGCTTTACACCCACTGGACTCACTTACAGAGAGATATCAATGCATAGGTTTTAAGATTCTTACTAGTCAGATATATTCTTGGGCGGTGAATAGGGGGTGTTGAGTCCAATTCACTGAGCAAGGAGTAGGTCTTGTCTATTACCTATTGGGTTTATGGAACGGTATCTGAGCTAATTTGAAACCCTTGTTTTATGCATCACCCCACCTCACCTTTCCCGTTAAGCAGCCATAGTGTGTTTTCTAAACGTGTTACCCTGCTCTGATTTGTAATTCAGTTCAAGGGTAGCGGTTTTTATATTCCCTCTATAAGTGATATCTTATGATAAGTATCTTTTTCTGTGTGACTTATTTCACTTAGAATCGTCCTACCTAAATCCACTCATCTTGCTGCTACTAGCCTTATGACGTTGATTTCATGGCTGAGTGATATTCCATTGTACATAAGGACCACAACTTCTTTATCCATTTTTCTCTTTCCTGGGATATTTAAGGTGTAACGAAGTGGAGGTTCTTGTCAACAGAGCAGCCCTAAACTTTGGGGTGCCTGTGTCTTGCTGATTTTTAGTTTTCCCAATTTATACGCCCATGAGTGGAAGTGCCCTATGCTCCCTAGGCTGATTTTTTTCGATGTTTCAGGACACACCGTGCACTTCTCCAGAGTGGCTGTTGGCAATTTACATCCCGCCCATCATCGTAGCCAGGCTCCCGTTTCTCCATGGCCTGTTTTGCATTTCTGGTTTTGACACTTTATTCAGCATGGCCCTTTTGACCGATGGGAAGCGAGACTTCTTTGTAGCGCTGATTTGCCTTTCCAGGTTGCTTGGTTGGCCAAAAAGGGCGTATGCGTTTTTTCCTGAATATATTCAGGAAAAAACGCATACGCCCTTTTTGGCCAAGGGCATCATTGTCGAGGTTTTGCCGCTTTTCCTGTGCTTTAAAGGCGATTCGAATCTCCCTCCTGAAATCTGTTTCCTGCAATTCTGCCTTGCTTTCCAATCCTCTTCGTTGCCTTCCCTCAATATATTTGTGGACGAGAGTCATCATTTATAAGTCTGCAGGTTTGTGAATTGCAGTGCCCCTGAGCTCCATTTTTCAACTCGCTTTCTTGGGAGCTGGCCGCAAAAGCGCAGGATTGCTTCAGGCCCTATTCTGGTCCCGGGCGGCAGGCTGAGCCTGTGGTTAATTCTTCTTCCTGATGGGAAAATAGAGTGACCTGTGCCTGTCCCAACACCTAGAGCTAGTCTCTCATTGGTTCCCCCTCTTCCCGTTCATCCTCAGGACAAATTGCAACCTGTACGGAACAGGAGGTTAAAGGTGCTGATTCTCCAAGGAGGGAGATTGCTAGTAAAGCGGCTGGAATGGCAAACCCGAGCACAAGGAGATGAGAAATGAGGTGCGTTTTGAAAACCTTTCCGGATCACACGGTGTACCATCTTCTGGGTTTCTCATGCATGCTTTCGATGTAGGAAGATGCCCTTGAACCTGGAGGTTTGGGACCCATGGGATGGGTACCACGCAGTATTACTTTAAAGGGTCTGCGTTTGCTCACCCAACCTCACCAAACCTCTCAGCCCCAAGAGTGTCCACCCTTATGTCTCAATCAACTGTGGGTCTAGATATGGTCAATCCAGGTGGCATCACAGCCCCTGAACGAATTTTGTAAGAATTTCTCTCTCTTTCAATGTCTTTGTTTCACGGGTTTTTAAAAGTAATTGATTTTTATAATGGGGTTTACCTGCTTTTCACTGCTGTGTTTTTGCCGCTTTACACCCACTGGACTCACTTACAGAGAGATATCAATGCATAGGTTTTAAGATTCTTACTAGTCAGATATATTCTTGGGCGGTGAATAGGGGGTGTTGAGTCCAATTCACTGAGCAAGGAGTAGGTCTTGTCTATTACCTATTGGGTTTATGGAACGGTATCTGAGCTAATTTGAAACCCTTGTTTTATGCATCACCCCACCTCACCTTTCCCGTTAAGCAGCCATAGTGTGTTTTCTAAACGTGTTACCCTGCTCTGATTTGTAATTCAGTTCAAGGGTAGCGGTTTTTATATTCCCTCTATAAGTGATATCTTATGATAAGTATCTTTTTCTGTGTGACTTATTTCACTTAGAATCGTCCTACCTAAATCCACTCATCTTGCTGCTACTAGCCTTATGACGTTGATTTCATGGCTGAGTGATATTCCATTGTACATAAGGACCACAACTTCTTTATCCATTTTTCTCTTTCCTGGGATATTTAAGGTGCAACGAAGTGGAGGTTCTTGTCAACAGAGCAGCCCTAAACTTTGGGGTGCCTGTGTCTTGCTGATTTTTAGTTTTCCCAATTTATACGCCCATGAGTGGAAGTGCCCTATGCTCCCTAGGCTGATTTTTTTCGATGTTTCAGGACACACCGTGCACTTCTCCAGAGTGGCTGTTGGCAATTTACATCCCGCCCATCATCGTAGCCAGGCTCCCGTTTCTCCATGGCCTGTTTTGCATTTCTGGTTTTGACACTTTATTCAGCATGGCCCTTTTGACCGATGGGAAGCGAGACTTCTTTGTAGCGCTGATTTGCCTTTCCAGGTTGCTTGGTTGGCCAAAAAGGGCGTATGCGTTTTTTCCTGAATATATTCAGGAAAAAACGCATACGCCCTTTTTGGCCAAGGGCATCATTGTCGAGGTTTTGCCGCTTTTCCTGTGCTTTAAAGGCGATTCGAATCTCCCTCCTGAAATCTGTTTCCTGCAATTCTGCCTTGCTTTCCAATCCTCTTCGTTGCCTTCCCTCAATATATTTGTGGACGAGAGTCATCATTTATAAGTCTGCAGGTTTGTGACTTGCAGTGCCCCTGAGCTCCATTTTTCAACTCGCTTTCTTGGGAGCTGGCCGCAAAAGCGCAGGATTGCTTCAGGCCCTATTCTGGTCCCGGGCGGCAGGCTGAGCCTGTGGTTAATTCTTCTTCCTGATGGGAAAATAGAGTGACCTGTGCCTGTCCCAACACCTAGAGCTAGTCTCTCATTGGTTCCCCCTCTTCCCGTTCATCCTCAGGACAAATTGCAACCTGTACGGAACAGGAGGTTAAAGGTGCTGATTCTCCAAGGAGGGAGATTGCTAGTAAAGCGGCTGGAATGGCAAACCCGAGCACAAGGAGATGAGAAATGAGGTGCGTTTTGAAAACCTTTCCGGATCACACGGTGTACCATCTTCTGGGTTTCTCATGCATGCTTTCGATGTAGGAAGATGCCCTTGAACCTGGAGATTTGGGACCCATGGGATGGGTACCATGCAGTATTACTTTAAAGGGTCTGCGTTTGCTCACCCAACCTCACCAAACCTCTCAGCCCCAAGAGTGTCCACCCTTGTGTCTCAGTCAGCTGTGGGTCTAGATATGGTCAATCCAGGTGGCATCACAGCCCCTGAACGAATTTTGTAAGAATTTATCTCTCTTTCACTGTCTTTGTTTCACGGGTTTTTAAAAGTAATTGATTTTTATAATGGGGTTTACCTGCTTTTCACTGCTGTGTTTTTGCCGCTTTACACCCACTGGACTCACTTACAGAGAGATATCAATGCATAGGTTTTAAGATTCTTACTAGTCAGATATATTCTTGGGCGGTGAATAGGGGGTGTTGAGTCCAATTCACTGAGCAAGGAGTAGGTCTTGTCTATTACCTATTGGGTTTATGGAACGGTATCTGAGCTAATTTGAAACCCTTGTTTTATGCATCACCCCACCTCACCTTTCCCGTTAAGCAGCCATAGTGTGTTTTCTAAACGTGTTACCCAGCTCTGATTTGTAATTCAGTTCAAGGGTAGCGGTTTTTATATTCCCTCTATAAGTGATATCTTATGATAAGTATCTTTTTCTGTGTGACTTATTTCACTTAGAATCGTCCTACCTAATTCCACTCATCTTGCTGCTACTAGCCTTATGACGTTGATTTCATGGCTGAGTGATATTCCATTGTACATAAGGACCACAACTTCTTTATCCATTTTTCTCTTTCCTGGGATATTTAAGGTGTAACGAAGTGGAGGTTCTTGTCAACAGAGCAGCCCTAAACTTTGGGGTGCCTGTGTCTTGCTGATTTTTAGTTTTCCCAATTTATACGCCCATGAGTGGAAGTGCCCTATGCTCCCTAAGCTGAGTTTTTTCGATGTTTCAGGACACACCGTGCACTTCTCCAGTGTGGCTGTTGGCAATTTACATCCCGCCCATCATCGTAGCCAGGCTCCCGTTTCTCCATGGCCTGTTTTGCATTTCTGGTTTTGACACTTTATTCAGCATGGCCCTTTTGACCGATGGGAAGCGAGACTTCTTTGTAGCGCTGATTTGCCTTTCCAGGTTGCTTGGTTGGCCAAAAAGGGCGTATGCGTTTTTTCCTGAATATATTCAGGAAAAAACGCATACGCCCTTTTTGGCCAAGGGCATCATTGTCGAGGTTTTGCCGCTTTTCCTGTGCTTTAAAGGCGATTCGAATCTCCCTCCTGAAATCTGTTTCCTGCAATTCTGCCTTGCTTTCCAATCCTCTTCGTTGCCTTCCCTCAATATATTTGTGGACGAGAGTCATCATTTATAAGTCTGCAGGTTTGTGAATTGCAGTGCCCCTGAGCTCCATTTTTCAACTCGCTTTCTTGGGAGCTGGCCGCAAAAGCGCAGGATTGCTTCAGGCCCTATTCTGGTCCCGGGCGGCAGGCTGAGCCTGTGGTTAATTCTTCTTCCTGATGGGAAAATAGAGTGACCTGTGCCTGTCCCAACACCTAGAGCTAGTCTCTCATTGGTTCCCCCTCTTCCCGTTCATCCTCAGGACAAATTGCAACCTGTACGGAACAGGAGGTTAAAGGTGCTGATTCTCCAAGGAGGGAGATTGCTAGTAAAGCGGCTGGAATGGCAAACCCGAGCACAAGGAGATGAGAAATGAGGTGCGTTTTGAAAACCTTTCCGGATCACACGGTGTACCATCTTCTGGGTTTCTCATGCATGCTTTCGATGTAGGAAGATGCCCTTGAACCTGGAGGTTTGGGACCCATGGGATGGGTACCACGCAGTATTACTTTAAAGGGTCTGCGTTTGCTCACCCAACCTCACCAAACCTATCAGCCCCAAGAGTGTCCACCCTTATGTCTCAATCAACTGTGGGTCTAGATATGGTCAATCCAGGTGGCATCACAGCCCCTGAACGAATTTTGTAAGAATTTCTCTCTCTTTCACTGTCTTTGTTTCACGGGTTTTTAAAAGTAATTGATTTTTATAATGGGGTTTACCTGCTTTTCACTGCTGTGTTTTTGCCGCTTTACACCCACTGGACTCACTTACAGAGAGATATCAATGCATAGGTTTTAAGATTCTTACTAGTCAGATATATTCTTGGGCGGTGAATAGGGGGTGTTGAGTCCAATTCACTGAGCAAGGAGTAGGTCTTGTCTATTACCTATTGGGTTTATGGAACGGTATCTGAGCTAATTTGAAACCCTTGTTTTATGCATCACCCCACCTCACCTTTCCCGTTAAGCAGCCATAGTGTGTTTTCTAAACGTGTTACCCAGCTCTGATTTGTAATTCAGTTCAAGGGTAGCGGTTTTTATATTCCCTCTATAAGTGATATCTTATGATAAGTATCTTTTTCTGTGTGACTTATTTCACTTAGAATCGTCCTACCTAAATCCACTCATCTTGCTGCTACTAGCCTTATGACGTTGATTTCATGGCTGAGTGATATTCCATTGTACATAAGGACCACAACTTCTTTATCCATTTTTCCCTTTCCTGGGATATTTAACGTGTAACGAAGTGGAGGGTCTTGTCAACAGAGCAGCCCTAAACTTTGGGGTGCCTGTGTCTTGCTGATTTTTAGTTTTCCCAACTTATACGCCCATGAGTGGAAGTGCCCTATGCTCCCTAAGCTGAGTTTTTTAGATGTTTCAGGACACACCGTGCACTTCTCCAGAGTGGCTGTTGGCAATTTACATCCCGCCCATCAGCGTAGCCAGGCTCCCGTTTCTCCATGGCCTGTTTTGCATTTCTGGTTTTGACACTTTATTCAGCATGGCCCTTTTGACCGATGGGAAGCGAGACTTCTTTGTAGCGCTGATTTGCCTTTCCAGGTTGCTTGGTTGGCCAAAAAGGGCGTATGCGTTTTTTCCTGAATATATTCAGGAAAAAACGCATACGCCCTTTTTGGCCAAGGGCATCATTGTCGAGGTTTTGCCGCTTTTCCTGTGCTTTAAAGGCGATTCGAATCTCCCTCCTGAAACCTGTTTCCTGCAATTCTGCCTTGCTTTCAAATCCTCTTCGTTGCCTTCCCTCAATATATTTGTGGACGAGAGTCATCATTTATAAGTCTGCAGGTTTGTGAATTGCAGTGCCCCTGAGCTCCATTTTTCAACTCGCTTTCTTGGGAGCTGGCCGCAAAAGCGCAGGATTGCTTCAGGCCCTATTCTGGTCCCGGGCGGCAGGCTGAGCCTGTGGTTAATTCTTCTTCCTGATGGGAAAATAGAGTGACCTGTGCCTGTCCCAACACCTAGAGCTAGTCTCTCATTGCTTCCCCCTCTTCCCGTTCATCCTCAGGACAAATTGCAACCTGTACGGAACAGGAGGTTAAAGGTGCTGATTCTCTAAGGAGGGAGATTGCTAGTAAAGCGGCTGGAATGGCGAACCCGAGCACAAGGAGATGAGAAATGAGGTGCGTTTTAGAAACCTCTCCCGATCACACGGTGTACCATCCTCTGGGTTTCTTATGCATGTTTTCGATGTAGGAAGATGCCCTTGAACCTGGAGATTTGGGACCCATGGGATGGGTACCACGCAGTATTAATTTAAAGGGTCTGCGTTTGCTCACCCAACCTCACTAAACCTCTCAGCCCCAAGAGTGTCCACCCTTATGTCTCAATCAGCTGTGGGTCTAGATATGGTCAATCCAGGTGGCATCACAGCCCCTGAACGAATTTTCTAAGAATTTCTCTCTCTTTCACTGTCTTTGTTTCACGGGTCTTTAAAGGTAATTGATTTTTATAATGGGGTTTACCTGCTTTTCACTGCTGTGATTTTGCCGCTTTACACCCACTTGACTCACTTACAGAGAGATATCAATGCATTGGTTTCAAGATTCTTACTAGTCAGATATATTCTTGGGCGGTGAATAGGGGGTGTTGAGTCCAATTCACTGAGCAAGGAGTAGGTCTTGTCTATTACCTATTGGGTTTATGGAACGGTATCTGAGCTAATTTGAAACCCTTGTTTTATGCATCACCCCACCTCACCTTTCCCGTTAAGCAGCCATAGTGTGTTTTCTAAACGTGTTACCCAGCTCTGATTTGTAATTCAGTTCAAGGGTAGCGGTTTTTATATTCCCTCTATAAGTGATATCTTATGATAAGTATCTTTTTCTGTGTGACTTATTTCACTTAGAATCGTCCTACCTAAATCCACTCATCTTGCTGCTACTAGCCTTATGACGTTGATTTCATGGCTGAGTGATATTCCATTGTACATAAGGACCACAACTTCTTTATCCATTTTTCTCTTTCCTGGGATATTTAAGGTGTAACGAAGTGGAGGTTCTTGTCAACAGAGCAGCCCTAAACTTTGGGGTGCCTGTGTCTTGCTGATTTTTAGTTTTCCCAATTTATACGCCCATGAGTGGAAGTGCCCTATGCTCCCTAAGCTGAGTTTTTTCGATGTTTCAGGACACACCGTGCACTTCTCTAGAGTGGCTGTTGGCAATTTACATCCCGCCCATCAGCGTAGCCAGGCTCCCGTTTCTCCATGGTCTGTCTTGCATTTCTGGTTTTGACACTTTATTCAGCATGGCCCTTTTGACCGATCGGAAGCGAGACTTCTTTGTAGCGCTGATTTGCCTTTCCAGGTTGCCTGGTTGGCCAAAAAGGGCGTATGCGTTTTTTCCCGAATATATTCAGGAAAAAACGCATACGCCCTTTTTGGCCAAGGGCATCATTGTCGAGGTTTTGCTGCTTTTCCTGTGCTTTAAAGGCGATTCGAATCTCCCTCCTGAAATCTGTTTCCTGCAATTCTGCCTTGCTTTCCAATCCTATTCGTTGCCTTCCCTCAATATATTTGTGGACGAGAGTCATCATTTATAAGTCTGCAGGTTTGTGAATTGCAGTGCCCCTGAGCTCCATTTTTCAACTCTCTTTCTTGGGAGCTGGCCGCAAAAGCGCAGGATTGCTTGAGGCCCTATTCTGGTCCCGGGCGGCAGGCTGAGCCTGTGGTTAATTCTTCTTCCTGATGGGAAAATAGAGTGACCTGTGCTTGTCCCAACACCTAGAGCTAGTCTCTCATTGGTTCCCCCTCTTCCCGTTCATCCTCAGGACAAATTGCAACCTGTACGGAACAGGAGGTTAAAGGTGCTGATTCTCCAAGGAGGGAGATTGCTAGTAAAGCGGCTGGAATGGCAAACCCGAGCACAAGGAGATGAGAAATGAGGTGCGTTTTGAAAACCTTTCCGGATCACACGGTGTACCATCTTCTGGGTTTCTCATGCATGCTTTCGATGTAGGAAGATGCCCTTGAACCTGGAGATTTGGGACCCATGGGATGGGTACCACGCAGTATTACTTTAAAGGGTGTGCGTTTGCTCACCCAACCTCACCAAACCTCTCAGCCCCAAGAGTGTCCACCCTTATGTCTCAATCAACTGTGGGTCTAGATATGGTCAATCCAGGTGGCATCACAGCCCCTGAACGAATTTTGTAAGAATTTCTCTCTCTTTCACTGTCTTTGTTTCACGGGTTTTTAAAAGTAATTGATTTTTATAATGGGGTTTACCTGCTTTTCACTGCTGTGTTTTTGCCGCTTTACACCCACTGGACTCACTTACAGAGAGATATCAATGCATAGGTTTTAAGATTCTTACTAGTCAGATATATTCTTGGGCGGTGAATAGGGGGTGTTGAGTCCAATTCACTGAGCAAGAAGTAGGTCTTGTCTATTACCTGTTGGGTTTATGGAACGGTATCTGAGCTAATTTGAAACCCTTGTTTTATGCATCACCCCACCTCACCTTTCCCGTTAAGCAGCCATAGTGTGTTTTCTAAACGTGTTACCCTGCTCTGATTTGTAATTCAGTTCAAGGGTAGCGGTTTTTATATTCCCTCTATAAGTGATATCTTATGATAAGTATCTTTTTCTGTGTGACTTATTTCACTTAGAATCGTCCTATCTAAATCCACTCATCTTGCTGCTACTAGCCTTATGACGTTGATTTCATGGCTGAGTGATATTCCATTGTACATAAGGACCACAACTTCTTTATCCATTTTTCTCTTTCCTGGGATATTTAAGGTGTAACGAAGTGGAGGTTCTTGTCAACAGAGCAGCCCTAAACTTTGGGGTGCCTGTGTCTTGCTGATTTTTAGTTTTCCCAATTTATACGCCCATGAGTGGAAGTGCCCTATGCTCCCTAAGCTGATTTTTTTCGATGTTTCAGGACACACCGTGCACTTATCCAGAGTGGCTGTTGGCAATTTACATCCCGCCCATCAGCGTAGCCAGGCTCCCGTTTCTCCATGGCCTGTTTTGCATTTCTGGTTTTGACACTTTATTCAGCATGGCCCTTTTGACCGATGGGAAGCGAGACTTCTTTGTAGCGCTGATTTGCCTTTCCAGGTTGCTTGGTTGGCCAAAAAGGGCGTATGCGTTTTTTCCTGAATATATTCAGGAAAAAACGCATACGCCCTTTTTGGCCAAGGGCATCATTGTCGAGGTTTTGCCGCTTTTCCTGTGCTTTAAAGGCGATTCGAATCTCCCTCCTGAAATCTGTTTCCTGCAATTCTGCCTTGCTTTCCAATCCTCTTCGTTGCCTTCCCTCAATATATTTGTGGACGAGAGTCATCATTTATAAGTCTGCAGGTTTGTGAATTGCAGTGCCCCTGAGCTCCATTTTTCAACTCGCTTTCTTGGGAGCTGGCCGCAAAAGCGCAGGATTGCTTCAGGCCCTATTCTGGTCCCGGGCGGCAGGCTGAGCCTGTGGTTAATTCTTCTTCCTGATGGGAAAATAGAGTGACCTGTGCCTGTCCCAACACCTAGAGCTAGTCTCTCATTGGTTCCCCCTCTTCCCGTTCATCCTCAGGACAAATTGCAACCTGTACGGAACAGGAGGTTAAAGGTGCTGATTCTCCAAGGAGGGAGATTGCTAGTAAAGTGGCTGGAATGGCAAACCCGAGCACAAGGAGATGAGAAATGAGGTGCGTTTTGAAAACCTTTCCGGATCACACGGTGTACCATCTTCTGGGTTTCTCATGCATGCTTTCGATGTAGGAAGATGCCCTTGAACCTGGAGATTTGGGACCCATGGGATGGGTACCATGCAGTATTACTTTAAAGGGTCTGCGTTTGCTCACCCAACCTCACCAAACCTCTCAGCCCCTAGAGTTTCCACCCTTATGTCTCAATCAGCTGTGGGTCTAGATATGGTCAATCCAGGTGGCATCACAGCTCCTGAACGAATTTTGTAAGAATTTCTCTCTCTTTAACTGTCTTTGTTTCACGAGTTTTTAAAAGTAATTGATTTTTATAATGGGGTTTACCTGCTTTTCACTGCTGTGTTTTTGCTGCTTTACACCCACTTGACTCACTTACAGAGAGATATCAATGCATAGGTTTTAAGATTCTTACTAGTCAGATATATTCTTGGGCGGTGAATAGGGGGTGTTGAGTCCAATTCACTGAGCAAGGAGTAGGTCTTGTCTATTACCTATTGGGTTTATGGAACGGTATCTGAGCTAATTTGAAACCCTTGTTTTATGCATCACCCCACCTCACCTTTCCCGTTAAGCAGCCATACTGTGTTTTCTAAACGTGTTACCCTGCTCTGATTTGTAATTCAGTTCAAGGGTAGCGGTTTTTATATTCCCTCTATAAGTGATATCTTATGATAAGTATCTTTTTCTGTGTGACTTATTTCACTTAGAATCGTCCTACCTAAATCCACTCATCTTGCTGCTACTAGCCTTATGACGTTGATTTCATGGCTGAGTGATATTCCATTGTACATAAGGACCACAACTTCTTTATCCATTTTTCTCTTTCCTGGGATATTTAAGGTGTAACGAAGTGGAGGTTCTTGTCAACAGAGCAGCCCTAAACTTTGGGGTGCCTGTGTCTTGCTGATTTTTAGTTTTCCCAATTTATACGCCCATGAGTGGAAGTGCCCTATGCTCCCTAAGCTGATTTTTTTCGATGTTTCAGGACACACCGTGCACTTCTCCAGAGTGGCTGTTGGCAATTTACATCCTGCCCATCAGCGTAGCCAGGCTCCCGTTTCTCCATGGCCTGTTTTGCATTTCTGGTTTTGACACTTTATTCAGCATGGCCCTTTTGACCGATGGGAAGCGAGACTTCTTTGTAGCGCTGATTTGCCTTTCCAGGTTGCTTGGTTGGCCAAAAAGGGCGTATGCGTTTTTTCCTGAATATATTCAGGAAAAAACGCATACGCCCTTTTTGGCCAAGGGCATCATTGTCGAGGTTTTGCTGCTTTTCCTGTGCTTTAAAGGCGATTCGAATCTCCCTCCTGAAATCTGTTTCCTGCAATTCTGCCTTGCTTTCCAATCCTCTTCGTTGCCTTCCCTCAATATATTTGTGGACGAGAGTCATGATTTATAAGTCTGCAGGTTTGTGAATTGCAGTGCCCCTGAGCTCCATTTTTCAACTCTCTTTCTTGGGAGCTGGCCGCAAAAGCGCAGGATTGCTTCAGGCCCTATTCTGGTCCCGGGCGGCAGGCTGAGCCTGTGGTTAATTCTTCTTCCTGATGGGAAAATAGAGTGACCTGTGCCTGTCCCAACACCTAGAGCTAGTCTCTCATTGGTTCCCCCTCTTCCCGTTCATCCTCAGGACAAATTGCAACCTGTACGGAACAGGAGGTTAAAGGTGCTGATTCTCTAAGGAGGGAGATTGCTAGTAAAGCGGCTGGAATGGCGAACCCGAGCACAAGGAGATGAGAAATGAGGTGCGTTTTAGAAACCTCTCCCGATCACACGGTGTACCATCTTCTGGGTTTCTTATGCATGTTTTCGATGTAGGAAGATGCCCTTGAACCTGGAGATTTGGGACCCATGGGATGGGTACCACGCAGTATTACTTTAAAGGGTCTGCGTTTGCTCACCCAACCTCACCAAACCTCTCAGCCCCAAGAGTGTCCACCCTTATGTCTCAATCAACTGTGGGTCTAGATATGGTCAATCCAGGTGGCATCACAGCCCCTGAACGAATTTTGTAAGAATTTCTCTCTCTTTCACTGTCTTTGTTTCACGGGTTTTTAAAAGTAATTGATTTTTATAATGGGGTTTACCTGCTTTTCACTGCTGTGTTTTTGCCGCTTTACACCCACTGGACTCACTTACAGAGAGATATCAATGCATAGGTTTTAAGATTCTTACTAGTCAGATATATTCTTGGGCGGTGAATAGGGGGTGTTGAGTCCAATTCACTGAGCAAGAAGTAGGTCTTGTCTATTACCTATTGGGTTTATGGAACGGTATCTGAGCTAATTTGAAACCCTTGTTTTATGCATCACCCCACCTCACCTTTCCCTTTAAGCAGCCATAGTGTGTTTTCTAAACGTGTTACCCTGCTCTGATTTGTAATTCAGTTCAAGGGTAGCGGTTTTTATATTCCCTCTATAAGTGATATCTTATGATAAGTATCTTTTTCTGTGTGACTTATTTCACTTAGAATCGTCCTATCTAAATCCACTCATCTTGCTGCTACTAGCCTTATGACGTTGATTTCATGGCTGAGTGATATTCCATTGTACATAAGGACCACAACTTCTTTATCCATTTTTCTCTTTCCTGGGATATTTAAGGTGTAACGAAGTGGAGGTTCTTGTCAACAGAGCAGCCCTAAACTTTGGGGTGCCTGTGTCTTGCTGATTTTTAGTTTTCCCAATTTATACGCCCATGAGTGGAAGTGCCCTATGCTCCCTAAGCTGATTTTTTTCGATGTTTCAGGACACACCGTGCACTTCTCCAGAGTGGCTGTTGGCAATTTACATCCCGCCCATCAGCGTAGCCAGGCTCCCGTTTCTCCATGGCCTGTTTTGCATTTCTGGTTTTGACACTTTATTCAGCATGGCCCTTTTGACCGATGGGAAGCGAGACTTCTTTGTAGCGCTGATTTGCCTTTCCAGGTTGCTTGGTTGGCCAAAAAGGGCGTATGCGTTTTTTCCTGAATATATTCAGGAAAAAACGCATACGCCCTTTTTGGCCAAGGGCATCATTGTCGAGGTTTTGCCGCTTTTCCTGTGCTTTAAAGGCGATTCGAATCTCCCTCCTGAAATCTGTTTCCTGCAATTCTGCCTTGCTTTCCAATCCTCTTCGTTGCCTTCCCTCAATATATTTGTGGACGAGAGTCATCATTTATAAGTCTGCAGGTTTGTGAATTGCAGTGCCCCTGAGCTCCATTTTTCAACTCGCTTTCATGGGAGCTGGCCGCAAAAGCGCAGGATTGCTTCAGGCCCTATTCTGGTCCCGGGCGGCAGGCTGAGCCTGTGGTTAATTCTTCTTCCTGATGGGAAAATAGAGTGACCTGTGCCTGTCCCAACACCTAGAGCTAGTCTCTCATTGGTTCCCCCTCTTCCCGTTCATCCTCAGGACAAATTGCAACCTGTACGGAACAGGAGGTTAAAGGTGCTGATTCTCCAAGGAGGGAGATTGCTAGTAAAGTGGCTGGAATGGCAAACCCGAGCACAAGGAGATGAGAAATGAGGTGCGTTTTGAAAAGCTTTCCGGATCACACGGTGTACCATCTTCTGGGTTTCTCATGCATGCTTTCGATGTAGGAAGATGCCCTTGAACCTGGAGATTTGGGACCCATGGGATGGGTACCATGCAGTATTACTTTAAAGGGTCTGTGTTTGCTCACCCAACCTCACCAAACCTCTCAGCCCCAAGAGTGTCCACCCTTATGTCTCAATCAGCTGTGGGTCTAGATATGGTCAATCCAGGTGGCATCACAGCCCCTGAACGAATTTTGTAAGAATTTCTCTCTCTTTCACTGTCTTTGTTTCACGGGTTTTTAAAAGTAATTGATGTTTATAATGGGGTTTACCTGCTTTTCACTGCTGTGTTTTTGCCGCTTTACACCCACTTGACTCACTTACAGAGAGATATCAATGCATAGGTTTTAAGATTCTTACTAGTCAGATATATTCTTGGGCGGTGAATAGGGGCTGTTGACTCCAATTCACTGAGCAAGGAGTAGGTCTTGTCTATTACCTATTGGGTTTATGGAACGGTATCTGAGCTAATTTTAAACCCTTGTTTTATGCATCACCCCACCTCACCTTTCCCGTTAAGCAGCCATAGTGTGTTTTCTAAACCTGTTACCCAGCTCTGATTTGTAATTCAGTTCAAGGGTAGCGGTTTTTATATTCCCTCTATAAGTGATATCTTATGATAAGTATCTTTTTCTGTGTGACTTATTTCACTTAGAATCGTCCTACCTAAATCCACTCATCTTGCTGCTACTAGCCTTATGACGTTGATTTCATGGCTGAGTGATATTCCATTGTACATAAGGACCACAACTTCTTTATCCATTTTTCTCTTTCCTGGGATATTTAAGTTGTAACGAAGTGGAGGTTCTTGTCAACAGAGCAGCCCTAAACTTTGGGGTGCCTGTGTCTTGCTGATTTTTAGTTTTCCCAATTTATACGCCCATGAGTGGAAGTACCCTATGCTCCCTAAGCTGAGTTTTTTAGATGTTTCAGGACACACCGTGCACTTCTCCAGAGTGGCTGTTGGCAATTTACATCCCGCCCATCAGCGTAGCCAGGCTCCCGTTTCTCCATGGCCTGTTTTGCATTTCTGGTTTTGACACTTTATTCAGCATGGCCCTTTTGACCGATGGGAAGCGAGACTTCTTTGTAGCGCTGATTTGCCTTTCCAGGTTGCTTGGTTGGCCAAAAAGGGCGTATGCGTTTTTTCCTGAATATATTCAGGAAAAAACGCATACGCCCTTCTTGGCCAAGGGCATCATTGTCGAGGTTTTGCCGCTTTTCCTGTGCTTTAAAGGCGATTCGAATCTCCCTCCTGAAATCTGTTTCCTGCAATTCTGCCTTGCTTTCCAATCCTCTTCGTTGCCTTCCCTCAATATATTTGTGGACGAGAGTCATCATTTATAAGTCTGCAGGTTTGTGAATTGCAGTGCCCCTGAGCTCCATTTTTCAACTCGCTTTCTTGGGAGCTGGCCGCAAAAGCGCAGGATTGCTTCAGGCCCTATTCTGGTCCCGGGCGGCAGGCTGAGCCTGTGGTTAATTCTTCTTCCTGATGGGAAAATAGAGTGACCTGTGCCTGTCCCAACACCTAGAGCTAGTCTCTCATTGGTTCCCCCTCTTCCCGTTCATCCTCAGGACAAATTGCAACCTGTACGGAACAGGAGGTTAAAGGTGCTGATTCTCCAAGGAGGGAGATTGCTAGTAAAGCGGCTGGAATGGCAAACCCGAGCACAAGGAGATGAGAAATGAGGTGCGTTTTGAAAACCTTTCCGGATCACACGGTGTACCATCTTCTGGGTTTCTCATGCATGCTTTCGATGTAGGAAGATGCCCTTGAACCTGGAGATTTGGGACCCATGGGATGGGTACCATGCAGTATTACTTTAAAGGGTCTGCGTTTGCTCACCCAACCTCACCAAACCTCTCAGCCCCAAGAGTGTCCACCCTTATGTCTCAATCAGCTGTGGGTCTAGATATGGTCAATCCAGGTGGCATCACAGCCCCTGAACGAATTTTGTAAGAATTTCTCTCTCTTTCACTGTCTTTGTTTCACGGGTTTTTAAAAGTAATTGATGTTTATAATGGGGTTTACCTGCTTTTCACTGCTGTGTTTTTGCCGCTTTACACCCACTTGACTCACTTACAGAGAGATATCAATGCATAGGTTTTAAGATTCTTACTAGTCAGATATATTCTTGGGCGGTGAATAGGGGCTGTTGACTCCAATTCACTGAGCAAGGAGTAGGTCTTGTCTATTACCTATTGGGTTTATGGAACGGTATCTGAGCTAATTTTAAACCCTTGTTTTATGCATCACCCCACCTCACCTTTCCCGTTAAGCAGCCATAGTGTGTTTTCTAAACCTGTTACCCAGCTCTGATTTGTAATTCAGTTCAAGGGTAGCGGTTTTTATATTCCCTCTATAAGTGATATCTTATGATAAGTATCTTTTTCTGTGTGACTTATTTCACTTAGAATCGTCCTACCTAAATCCACTCATCTTGCTGCTACTAGCCTTATGACGTTGATTTCATGGCTGAGTGATATTCCATTGTACATAAGGACCACAACTTCTTTATCCATTTTTCTCTTTCCTGGGATATTTAAGGTGTAACGAAGTGGAGGTTCTTCTCAACAGAGCAGCCCTAAACTTTGGGGTGCCTGTGTCTTGCTGATTTTTAGTTTTCCCAATTTATACGCCCATGAGTGGAAGTGCCCTATGCTCCCTAAGCTGAGTTTTTTAGATGTTTCAGGACACACCGTGCACTTCTCCAGAGTGGCTGTTGGCAATTTACATCCCGCCCATCAGCGTAGCGAGGCTCCCGTTTCTCCATGGCCTGTTTTGCATTTCTGGTTTTGACACTTTATTCAGCATGGCCCTTTTGACCGATGGGAAGCGAGACTTCTTTGTAGCGCTGATTTGCCTTTCCAGGTTGCTTGGTTGGCCAAAAAGGGCGTATGCGTTTTTTCCTGAATATATTCAGCAAAAAACGCATACGCCCTTTTTGGCCAAGGGCATCATTGTCGATGTTTTGCCGCTTTTCCTGTGCTTTAAAGGCGATTCGAATCTCCCTCCTGAAATCTGTTTCCTGCAATTCTGCCTTGCTTTCCAATCCTCTTCGTTGCCTTCCCTCAATATATTTGTGGACGAGAGTCATCATTTATAAGTCTGCAGGTTTGTGAATTGCAGTGCCCCTGAGCTCCATTTTTCAACTCGCTTTCTTGGGAGCTGGCCGCAAAAGCGCAGGATTGCTTCAGGCCCTATTCTGGTCCCGGGCGGCAGGCTGAGCCTGTGGTTAATTCTTCTTCCTGATGGGAAAATAGAGTGACCTGTGCCTGTCCCAACACCTAGAGCTAGTCTCTCATTGGTTCCCCCTCTTCCCGTTCATCCTCAGGACAAATTGCAACCTGTACGGAACAGGAGGTTAAAGGTGCTGATTCTCCAAGGAGGGAGATTGCTAGTAAAGCGGCTGGAATGGCAAACCCGAGCACAAGGAGATGAGAAATGAGGTGCGTTTTGAAAACCTTTCCGGATCACACGGTGTACCATCTTCTGGGTTTCTCATGCATGCTTTCGATGTAGGAAGATGCCCTTGAACCTGGAGATTTGGGACCCATGGGATGGGTACCATGCAGTATTACTTTAAAGGGTCTGCGTTTGCTCACCCAACCTCACCAAACCTCTCAGCCCCAAGAGTGTCCACCCTTATGTCTCAATCAGCTGTGGGTCTAGATATGGTCAATCCAGGTGGCATCACAGCCCCTGAACGAATTTTGTAAGAATTTCTCTCTCTTTCACTGTCTTTGTTTCACGGGTTTTTAAAAGTAATTGATGTTTATAATGGGGTTTACCTGCTTTTCACTGCTGTGTTTTTGCCGCTTTACACCCACTTGACTCACTTACAGAGAGATATCAATGCATAGGTTTTAAGATTCTTACTAGTCAGATATATTCTTGGGCGGTGAATAGGGGCTGTTGACTCCAATTCACTGAGCAAGGAGTAGGTCTTGTCTATTACCTATTGGGTTTATGGAACGGTATCTGAGCTAATTTTAAACCCTTGTTTTATGCATCACCCCACCTCACCTTTCCCGTTAAGCAGCCATAGTGTGTTTTCTAAACCTGTTACCCAGCTCTGATTTGTAATTCAGTTCAAGGGTAGCGGTTTTTATATTCCCTCTATAAGTGATATCTTATGATAAGTATCTTTTTCTGTGTGACTTATTTCACTTAGAATCGTCCTACCTAAATCCACTCATCTTGCTGCTACTAGCCTTATGACGTTGATTTCATGGCTGAGTGATATTCCATTGTACATAAGGACCACAACTTCTTTATCCATTTTTCTCTTTCCTGGGATATTTAAGGTGTAACGAAGTGGAGGTTCTTGTCAACAGAGCAGCCCTAAACTTTGGGGTGCCTGTGTCTTGCTGATTTTTAGTTTTCCCAATTTATACGCCCATGAGTGGAAGTGCCCTATGCTCCCTAAGCTGAGTTTTTTCGATGTTTCAGGACACACCGTGCACTTCTCCAGAGTGGCTGTTGGCAATTTACATCCCGCCCATCAGCGTAGCGAGGCTCCCGTTTCTCCATGGCCTGTTTTGCATTTCTGGTTTTGACACTTTATTCAGCATGGCCCTTTTGACCGATGGGAAGCGAGACTTCTTTGTAGCGCTGATTTGCCTTTCCAGGTTGCTTGGTTGGCCAAAAAGGGCGTATGCGTTTTTTCCTGAATATATTCAGGAAAAAACGCATACGCCCTTTTTGGCCAAGGGCATCATTGTCGATGTTTTGCCGCTTTTCCTGTGCTTTAAAGGCGATTCGAATCTCCCTCCTGAAATCTGTTTCCTGCAATTCTGCCTTGCTTTCCAATCCTCTTCGTTGCCTTCCCTCAATATATTTGTGGACGAGAGTCATCATTTATAAGTCTGCAGGTTTGTGAATTGCAGTGCCCCTGAGCTCCATTTTTCAACTAGCTTTCTTGGGAGCTGGCCGCAAAAGCGCAGGATTGCTTCAGGCCCTATTCTGGTCCCGGGCGGCAGGCTGAGCCTGTGGTTAATTCTTCTTCCTGATGGGAAAATAGAGTGACCTGTGCCTGTCCCAACACCTAGAGCTAGTCTCTCATTGGTTCCCCCTCTTCCCGTTCATCCTCAGGACAAATTGCAACCTGTACGGAACAGGAGGTTAAAGGTGCTGATTCTCCAAGGAGGGAGATTGCTAGTAAAGCGGCTGGAATGGCAAACCCGAGCACAAGGAGATGAGAAATGAGGTGCGTTTTGAAAACCTTTCCGGGTCACACGGTGTACCATCTTCTGGGTTTCTCATGCATGCTTTCGATGTAGGAAGATGCCCTTGAACCTGGAGATTTGGGACCCATGGGATGGGTACCATGCAGTATTACTTTAAAGGGTCTGCGTTTGCTCACCCAACCTCACCAAACCTCTCAGCCCCAAGAGTTTCCACCCTTATGTCTCAATCAGCTGTGGGTCTAGATATGGTCAATCCAGGTGGCATCACAGCCCCTGAACGAATTTTGTAAGAATTTCTCTCTCTTTCACTGTCTTTGTTTCACGGGTTTTTAAAAGTAATTGATGTTTATAATGGGGTTTACCTGCTTTTCACTGCTGTGTTTTTGCCGCTTTACACCCACTTGACTCACTTACAGAGAGATATCAATGCATAGGTTTTAAGATTCTTACTAGTCAGATATATTCTTGGGCGGTGAATAGGGGCTGTTGACTCCAATTCACTGAGCAAGGAGTAGGTCTTGTCTATTACCTATTGGGTTTATGGAACGGTATCTGAGCTAATTTGAAACCCTTGTTTTATGCATCACCCCACCTCACCTTTCCCGTTAAGCAGCCATAGTGTGTTTTCTAAACCTGTTACCCAGCTCTGATTTGTAATTCAGTTCAAGGGTAGCGGTTTTTATATTCCCTCTATAAGTGATATCTTATGATAAGTATCTTTTTCTGTGTGACTTATTTCACTTAGAATCGTCCTACCTAAATCCACTCATCTTGCTGCTACTAGCCTTATGACGTTGATTTCATGGCTGAGTGATATTCCATTGTACATAAGGACCACAACTTCTTTATCCATTTTTCTCTTTCCTGGGATATTTAAGGTGTAACGAAGTGGAGGTTCTTGTCAACAGAGCAGCCCTAAACTTTGGGGTGCCTGTGTCTTGCTGATTTTTAGTTTTCCCAATTTATACGCCCATGAGTGGAAGTGCCCTATGCTCCCTAAGCTGATTTTTTTCGATGTTTCAGGACACACCGTGCACTTCTCCAGAGTGGCTGTTGGCAATTTACATCCCGCCCATCAGCGTAGCCAGGCTCCCGTTTCTCCATGGCCTGTCTTGCATTTCTGGTTTTGACACTTTATTCAGCATGGCCCTTTTGACCGATGGGAAGCGAGACTTCTTTGTAGCGCTGATTTGCCTTTCCAGGTTGCTTGGTTGGCCAAAAAGGGCGTATGCGTTTTTTCCTGAATATATTCAGGAAAAAACGCATACGCCCTTTTTGGCCAAGGGCATCATTGTCGAGGTTTTGCCGCTTTTCCTGTGCTTTAAAGGCGATTCGAATCTCCCTCCTGAAATCTGTTTCCTGCAATTCTGCCTTGCTTTCCAATCCTCTTCGTTACCTTCCCTCAATATATTTGTGGACGAGAGTCATCATTTATAAGTCTGCAGGTTTGTGAATTGCAGTGCCCCTGAGCTCCATTTTTCAACTCTCTTTCTTGGGAGCTGGCCGCAAAAGCGCAGGATTGCTTCAGGCCCTATTCTGGTCCCGGGCGGTAGGCTGAGCCTGTGGTTAATTCTTCTTCCTGATGGGAAAATAGAGTGACCTGTGCCTGTCCCAACACCTAGAGCTAGTCTCTCATTGGTTCCCCCTCTTCCCGTTCATCCTCAGGACAAATTGCAACCTGTACGGAACAGGAGGTTAAAGGTGCTGATTCTCCAAGGAGGGAGATTGCTAGTAAAGCGGCTGGAATGGCAAACCCGAGCACAAGGAGATGAGAAATGAGGTGCGTTTTGAAAACCTTTCCGGATCACACGGTGTACCATCTTCTGGGTTTCTCATGCATGCTTTCGATGTAGGAAGATTCCCTTGAACCTGGAGATTTGGGACCCATGGGATGGGTACCACGCAGTATTACTTTAAAGGGTCTGCGTTTGCTCACCCAACCTCACCAAACCTCTCAGCCCCAAGAGTGTCCACCCTTATGTCTCAATCAGCTGTGGGTCTAGATATGGTCAATCCAGGTGGCATCACAGCCCCTGAACGAATTTTGTAAGAATTTCTCTCTCTTTCACTGTCTTTGTTTCACGGGTTTTTAAAAGTAATTGATGTTTATAATGGGGTTTACCTGCTTTTCACTGCTGTGTTTTTGCCGCTTTACACCCACTTGACTCACTTACAGAGAGATATCAATGCATAGGTTTTAAGATTCTTACTAGTCAGATATATTCTTGGGCGGTGAATAGGGGCTGTTGACTCCAATTCACTGAGCAAGGAGTAGGTCTTGTCTATTACCTATTGGGTTTATGGAACGGTATCTGAGCTAATTTGAAACCCTTGTTTTATGCATCACCCCACCTCACCTTTCCCGTTAAGCAGCCATAGTGTGTTTTCTAAACCTGTTACCCAGCTCTGATTTGTAATTCAGTTCAAGGGTAGCGGTTTTTATATTCCCTCTATAAGTGATATCTTATGATAAGTATCTTTTTCTGTGTGACTTATTTCACTTAGAATCGTCCTACCTAAATCCACTCATCTTGCTGCTACTAGCCTTATGACGTTGATTTCATGGCTGAGTGATATTCCATTGTACATAAGGACCACAACTTCTTTATCCATTTTTCTCTTTCCTGGGATATTTAAGGTGTAACGAAGTGGAGGTTCTTGTCAACAGAGCAGCCCTAAACTTTGGGGTGCCTGTGTCTTGCTGATTTTTAGTTTTCCCAATTTATACGCCCATGAGTGGAAGTGCCCTATGCTCCCTAAGCTGAGTTTTTTCGATGTTTCAGGACACACCGTGCACTTCTCCAGAGTGGCTGTTGGCAATTTACATCCCGCCCATCAGCGTAGCGAGGCTCCCGTTTCTCCATGGCCTGTTTTGCATTTCTGGTTTTGACACTTTATTCAGCATGGCCCTTTTGACCGATGGGAAGCGAGACTTCTTTGTAGCGCTGATTTGCCTTTCCAGGTTGCTTGGTTGGCCAAAAAGGGCGTATGCGTTTTTTCCTGAATATATTCAGCAAAAAACGCATACGCCCTTTTTGGCCAAGGGCATCATTGTCGATGTTTTGCCGCTTTTCCTGTGCTTTAAAGGCGATTCGAATCTCCCTCCTGAAATCTGTTTCCTGCAATTCTGCCTTGCTTTCCAATCCTCTTCGTTGCCTTCCCTCAATATATTTGTGGACGAGAGTCATCATTTATAAGTCTGCAGGTTTGTGAATTGCAGTGCCCCTGAGCTCCATTTTTCAACTCGCTTTCTTGGGAGCTGGCCGCAAAAGCGCAGGATTGCTTCAGGCCCTATTCTGGTCCCGGGCGGCAGGCTGAGCCTGTGGTTAATTCTTCTTCCTGATGGGAAAATAGAGTGACCTGTGCCTGTCCCAACACCTAGAGCTAGTCTCTCATTGGTTCCCCCTCTTCCCGTTCATCCTCAGGACAAATTGCAACCTGTACGGAACAGGAGGTTAAAGGTGCTGATTCTCCAAGGAGGGAGATTGCTAGTAAAGCGGCTGGAATGGCAAATCCGAGCACAAGGAGATGAGAAATGAGGTGCGTTTTGAAAACCTTTCCGGATCACACGGTGTACCATCTTCTGGGTTTCTCATGCATGCTTTCGATGTAGGAAGATGCCCTTGAACCTGGAGATTTGGGACCCATGGGATGGGTACCATGCAGTATTACTTTAAAGGGTCTGCGTTTGCTCACCCAACCTCACCAAACCTCTCAGCCCCAAGAGTGTCCACCCTTATGTCTCAATCAGCTGTGGGTCTAGATATGGTCAATCCAGGTGGCATCACAGCCCCTGAACGAATTTTGTAAGAATTTCTCTCTCTTTCACTGTCTTTGTTTCACGGGTTTTTAAAAGTAATTGATGTTTATAATGGGGTTTACCTGCTTTTCACTGCTGTGTTTTTGCCGCTTTACACCCACTTGACTCACTTACAGAGAGATATCAATGCATAGGTTTTAAGATTCTTACTAGTCAGATATATTCTTGGGCGGTGAATAGGGGCTGTTGACTCCAATTCACTGAGCAAGGAGTAGGTCTTGTCTATTACCTATTGGGTTTATGGAACGGTATCTGAGCTAATTTTAAACCCTTGTTTTATGCATCACCCCACCTCACCTTTCCCGTTAAGCAGCCATAGTGTGTTTTCTAAACCTGTTACCCAGCTCTGATTTGTAATTCAGTTCAAGGGTAGCGGTTTTTATATTCCCTCTATAAGTGATATCTTATGATAAGTATCTTTTTCTGTGTGACTTATTTCACTTAGAATCGTCCTACCTAAATCCACTCATCTTGCTGCTACTAGCCTTATGACGTTGATTTCATGGCTGAGTGATATTCCATTGTACATAAGGACCACAACTTCTTTATCCATTTTTCTCTTTACTGGGATATTTAAGGTGTAACGAAGTGGAGGTTCTTGTCAACAGAGCAGCCCTAAACTTTGGGGTGCCTGTGTCTTGCTGATTTTTAGTTTTCCCAATTTATACGCCCATGAGTGGAAGTGCCCTATGCTCCCTAAGCTGAGTTTTTTAGATGTTTCAGGACACACCGTGCACTTCTCCAGAGTGGCTGTTGGCAATTTACATCCCGCCCATCAGCGTAGCGAGGCTCCCGTTTCTCCATGGCCTGTTTTGCATTTCTGGTTTTGACACTTTATTCAGCATGGCCCTTTTGACCGATGGGAAGCGAGACTTCTTTGTAGCGCTGATTTGCCTTTCCAGGTTGCTTGGTTGGCCAAAAAGGGCGTATGCGTTTTTTCCTGAATATATTCAGGAAAAAACGCATACGCCCTTTTTGGCCAAGGGCATCATTGTCGATGTTTTGCCGCTTTTCCTGTGCTTTAAAGGCGATTCGAATCTCCCTCCTGAAATCTGTTTCCTGCAATTCTGCCTTGCTTTCCAATCCTCTTCGTTGCCTTCCCTCAATATATTTGTGGACGAGAGTCATCATTTATAAGTCTGCAGGTTTGTGAATTGCAGTGCCCCTGAGCTCCATTTTTCAACTCGCTTTCTTGGGAGCTGGCCGCAAAAGCGCAGGATTGCTTCAGGCCCTATTCTGGTCCCGGGCGGCAGGCTGAGCCTGTGGTTAATTCTTCTTCCTGATGGGAAAATAGAGTAACCTGTGCCTGTCCCAACACCTAGAGCTAGTCTCTCATTGGTTCCCCCTCTTCCCGTTCATCCTCAGGACAAATTGCAACCTGTACGGAACAGGAGGTTAAAGGTGCTGATTCTCCAAGGAGGGAGATTGCTAGTAAAGCGGCTGGAATGGCAAACCCGAGCACAAGGAGATGAGAAATGAGGTGCGTTTTGAAAACCTTTCCGGATCACACGGTGTACCATCTTCTGGGTTTCTCATGCATGCTTTCGATGTAGGAAGATGCCCTTGAACCTGGAGATTTGGGACCCATGGGATGGGTACCATGCAGTATTACTTTAAAGGGTCTGCGTTTGCTCACCCAACCTCACCAAACCTCTCAGCCCCAAGAGTTTCCACCCTTATGTCTCAATCAGCTGAGGGTCTAGATATGGTCAATCCAGGTGGCATCACAGCCCCTGAACGAATTTTGTAAGAATTTCTCTCTCTTTCACTGTCTTTGTTTCACGGGTTTTTAAAAGTAATTGATGTTTATAATGGGGTTTACCTGCTTTTCACTGCTGTGTTTTTGCCGCTTTACACCCACTTGACTCACTTACAGAGAGATATCAATGCATAGGTTTTAAGATTCTTACTAGTCAGATATATTCTTGGGCGGTGAATATGGGCTGTTGACTCCAATTCACTGAGCAAGGAGTAGGTCTTGTCTATTACCTAATGGGTTTATGGAACGGTATCTGAGCTAATTTTAAACCCTTGTTTTATGCATCACCCCACCTCACCTTTCCCGTTAAGCAGCCATAGTGTGTTTTCTAAACCTGTTACCCAGCTCTGATTTGTAATTCAGTTCAAGGGTAGCGGTTTTTATATTCCCTCTATAAGTGATATCTTATGATAAGTATCTTTTTCTGTGTGACTTATTTCACTTAGAATCGTCCTACCTAAATCCACTCATCTTGCTGCTACTAGCCTTATGACGTTGATTTCATGGCTGAGTGATATTCCATTGTACATAAGGACCACAACTTCTTTATCCATTTTTCTCTTTCCTGGGATATTTAAGGTGTAACGAAGTGGAGGTTCTTGTCAACAGAGCAGCCCTAAACTTTGGGGTGCCTGTGTCTTGCTGATTTTTAGTTTTCCCAATTTATACGCCCATGAGTGGAAGTGCCCTATGCTCCCTAAGCTGATTTTTTTCGATGTTTCAGGACACACCGTGCACTTCTCCAGAGTGGCTGTTGGCAATTTACATCCCGCCCATCAGCGTAGCCAGGCTCCCGTTTCTCCATGGCCTGTCTTGCATTTCTGGTTTTGACACTTTATTCAGCATGGCCCTTTTGACCGATGGGAAGCGAGACTTCTTTGTAGCGCTGATTTGCCTTTCCAGGTTGCTTGGTTGGCCAAAAAGGGCGTATGCGTTTTTTCCTGAATATATTCAGGAAAAAACGCATACGCCCTTTTTGGCCAAGGGCATCATTGTCGAGGTTTTGCCGCTTTTCCTGTGCTTTAAAGGCGATTCGAATCTCCCTCCTGAAATCTGTTTCCTGCAATTCTGCCTTGCTTTCCAATCCTCTTCGTTACCTTCCCTCAATATATTTGTGGACGAGAGTCATCATTTATAAGTCTGCAGGTTTGTGAATTGCAGTGCCCCTGAGCTCCATTTTTCAACTCTCTTTCTTGGGAGCTGGCCGCAAAAGCGCAGGATTGCTTCAGGCCCTATTCTGGTCCCGGGCGGTAGGCTGACCCTGTGGTTAATTCTTCTTCCTGATGGGAAAATAGAGTGACCTGTGCTTGTCCCAACACCTAGAGCTAGTCTCTCATTGGTTCCCCCTCTTCCCGTTCATCCTCAGGACAAATTGCAACCTGTACGGAACAGGAGGTTAAAGGTGCTGATTCTCCAAGGAGGGAGATTGCTAGTAAAGCGGCTGGAATGGCAAACCCGAGCACAAGGAGATGAGAAATGAGGTGCGTTTTGAAAACCTTTCCGGATCACACGGTGTACCATCTTCTGGGTTTCTCATGCATGCTTTCGATGTAGGAAGATTCCCTTGAACCTGGAGATTTGGGACCCATGGGATGGGTACCACGCAGTATTACTTTAAAGGGTCTGCGTTTGCTCACCCAACCTCACCAAACCTCTCAGCCCCAAGAGTGTCCACCCTTATGTCTCAATCAACTGTGGGTCTAGATATGGTCAATCCAGGTGGCATCACAGCCCCTGAACGAATTTTGTAAGAATTTCTCTCTCTTTCACTGTCTTTGTTTCACGGGTTTTTAAAAGTAATTGATTTTTATAATGGGGTTTACCTGCTTTTCACTGCTGTGTTTTTGCCACTTTACACCCACTGGACTCACTTACAGAGAGATATCAATGCATAGGTTTTAAGATTCTTACTAGTCAGATATATTCTTGGGCGGTGAATAGGGGGTGTTGAGTCCAATTCACTGAGCAAGGAGTAGGTCTTGTCTATTACCTATTGGGTTTATGGAACGGTATCTGAGCTAATTTGAAACCCTTGTTTTATGCATCACCCCACCTCACCTTTCCCGTTAAGCAGCCATAGTGTGTTTTCTAAACGTGTTACCCTGCTCTGATTTGTAATTCAGTTCAAGGGTAGCGGTTTTTATATTCCCTCTATAAGTGATATCTTATGATAAGTATCTTTTTCTGTGTGACTTATTTCACTTAGAATCGTCCTACCTAAATCCACTCATCTTGCTGCTACTAGCCTTATGACGTTGATTTCATGGCTGAGTGATATTCCATTGTACATAAGGACCACAACTTCTTTATCCATTTTTCTCTTTCCTGGGATATTTAAGGTGTAACGAAGTGGAGGTTCTTGTCAACAGAGCAGCCCTAAACTTTGGGGTGCCTGTGTCTTGCTGATTTTTAGTTTTCCCAATTTATACGCCCATGAGTGGAAGTGCCCTATGCTCCCTAAGCTGAGTTTTTTAGATGTTTCAGGACACACCGTGCACTTCTCCAGAGTGGCTGTTGGCAATTTACATCCCGCCCATCAGCGTAGCCAGGCTCCCGTTTCTCCATGGCCTGTTTTGCATTTCTGGTTTTGACACTTTATTCAGCATGGCCCTTTTGACCGATGGGAAGCGAGACTTCTTTGTAGCGCTGATTTGCCTTTCCAGGTTTCTTGGTTGGCCAAAAAGGGCGTATGCGTTTTTTCCTGAATATATTCAGGAAAAAACGCATACGCCCTTTTTGGCCAAGGGCATCATTGTCGAGGTTTTGCCGCTTTTCCTGTGCTTTAAAGGCGATTCGAATCTCCCTCCTGAAATCTGTTTCCTGCAATTCTGCCTTGCTTTCCAATCCTCTTCGTTGCCTTCCCTCAATATATTTGTGGACGAGAGTCATCATTTATAAGTCTGCAGGTTTGTGAATTGCAGTGCCCCTGAGCTCCATTTTTCAACTCGCTTTCTTGGGAGCTGGCCGCAAAAGCGCAGGATTGCTTCAGGCCCTATTCTGGTCCCGGGCGGCAGGCTGAGCCTGTGGTTAATTCTTCTTCCTGATGGGAAAATAGAGTGACCTGTGCCTGTCCCAACACCTAGAGCTAGTCTCTCATTGGTTCCCCCTCTTCCCGTTCATCCTCAGGACAAATTGCAACCTGTACGGAACAGGAGGTTAAAGGTGCTGATTCTCCAAGGAGGGAGATTGCTAGTAAAGCGGCTGGAATGGCAAACCCGAGCACAAGGAGATGAGAAATGAGGTGCGTTTTGAAAACCTTTCCGGATCACACGGTGTACCATCTTCTGGGTTTCTCATGCATGCTTTCGATGTAGGAAGATGCCCTTGAACCTGGAGATTTGGGACCCATGGGATGGGTACCATGCAGTATTACTTTAAAGGGTCTGCGTTTGCTCACCCAACCTCACCAAACCTCTCAGCCCCAAGAGTTTCCACCCTTATGTCTCAATCAGCTGTGGGTCTAGATATGGTCAATCCAGGTGGCATCACAGCCCCTGAACGAATTTTGTAAGAATTTCTCTCTCTTTCACTGTCTTTGTTTCACGGGTTTTTAAAAGTAATTGATGTTTATAATGGGGTTTACCTGCTTTTCACTGCTGTGTTTTTGCCGCTTTACACCCACTTGACTCACTTACAGAGAGATATCAATGCATAGGTTTTAAGATTCTTACTAGTCAGATATATTCTTGGGCGGTGAATAGGGGCTGTTGACTCCAATTCACTGAGCAAGGAGTAGGTCTTGTCTATTACCTATTGGGTTTATGGAACGGTATCTGAGCTAATTTTAAACCCTTGTTTTATGCATCACCCCACCTCACCTTTCCCGTTAAGCAGCCATAGTGTGTTTTCTAAACGTGTTACCCAGCTCTGATTTGTAATTCAGTTCAAGGGTAGCGGTTTTTATATTCCCTCTATAAGTGATATCTTATGATAAGTATCTTTTTCTGTGTGACTTATTTCACTTAGAATCGTCCTACCTAAATCCACTCATCTTGCTGCTACTAGCCTTATGACGTTGATTTCATGGCTGAGTGATATTCCATTGTACATAAGGACCACAACTTCTTTATCCATTTTTCTCTTTCCTGGGATATTTAAGGTGTAACGAAGTGGAGGTTCTTGTCAACAGAGCAGCCCTAAACTTTGGGGTGCCTGTGTCTTGCTGATTTTTAGTTTTCCCAATTTATACGCCCATGAGTGGAAGTGCCCTATGCTCCCTAAGCTGATTTTTTTCGATGTTTCAGGACACACCGTGCACTTCTCCAGAGTGGCTGTTGGCAATTTACATCCCGCCCATCAGCGTAGCCAGGCTCCCGTTTCTCCATGGCCTGTCTTGCATTTCTGGTTTTGACACTTTATTCAGCATGGCCCTTTTGACCGATGGGAAGCGAGACTTCTTTGTAGCGCTGATTTGCCTTTCCAGGTTGCTTGGTTGGCCAAAAAGGGCGTATGCGTTTTTTCCTGAATATATTCAGGAAAAAACGCATACGCCCTTTTTGGTCAAGGGCATCATTGTCGAGGTTTTGCCGCTTTTCCTGTGCTTTAAAGGCGATTCGAATCTCCCTCCTGAAATCTGTTTCCTGCAATTCTGCCTTGCTTTCCAATCCTCTTCGTTACCTTCCCTCAATATATTTGTGGACGAGAGTCATCATTTATAAGTCTGCAGGTTTGTGAATTGCAGTGCCCCTGAGCTCCATTTTTCAACTCGCTTTCTTGGGAGCTGGCCGCAAAAGCGCAGGATTGCTTGAGGCCCTATTCTGGTCCCGGGCGGCAGGCTGAGCCTGTGGTTAATTCTTCTTCCTGATGGGAAAATAGAGTGACCTTTGCCTGTCCCAACACCTAGAGCTAGTCTCTCATTGGTTCCCCCTCTTCCCGTTCATCCTCAGGACAAATTGCAACCTGTACGGAACAGGAGGTTAAAGGTGCTGATTCTCCAAAGAGGGAGATTGCTAGTAAAGCGGCTGGAATGGCAAACCCGAGCACAAGGAGATGAGAAATGAGGTGCGTTTTGAAAACCTTTCCGGATCACACGGTGTACCATCTTCTGGGTTTCTCATGCATGCTTTCGATGTAGGAAGATGCCCTTGAACCTGGAGATTTGGGACCCATGGGATGGGTACCACACAGTATTACTTTAAAGGGTCTGCGTTTGCTCACCCAACCTCACCAAACCTCTCAGCCCCAAGAGTGTCCACCCTTATGTCTCAATCAGCTGTGGGTCTAGATATGGTCAATCCATGTGGCATCACAGCCCCTGAACGAATTTTGTAAGAATTTCTCTCTCTTTCACTGTCTTTGTTTCACGGGTTTTTAAAAGTAATTGATTTTTATAATGGGGTTTACCTGCTTTTCACTGCTGTGTTTTTGCCGCTTTACACCCACTTGACTCACTTACAGAGAGATATCAATGCATAGGTTTTAAGATTCTTAGTAGTCAGATATATTCTTGGGCGGTGAATAGGGGGTGTTGAGTCCAATTCACTGAGCAAGGAGTAGGTCTTGTCTATTACCTATTGGGTTTATGGAACGGTATCTGAGCTAATTTGAAACCCTTGTTTTATGCATCACCCCACCTCACCTTTCCCGTTAAGCAGCCATAGTGTGTTTTCTAAACGTGTTACCCTGCTCTGATTTGTAATTCAGTTCAAGGGTAGCGGTTTTTATATTCCCTCTATAAGTGATATCTTATGATAAGTATCTTTTTCTGTGTGACTTATTTCACTTAGAATCGTCCTACCTAAATCCACTCATCTTGCTGCTACTAGCCTTATGACGTTGATTTCATGGCTCAGTGATATTCCATTGTACATAAGGACCACAACTTCTTTATCCATTTTTCTCTTTCCTGGGATATTTAAGGTGTAACGAAGTGGAGGTTCTTGTCAACAGAGCAGCCCTAAACTTTGGGGTGCCTGTGTCTTGCTGATTTTTAGTTTTCCCAATTTATACGCCCATGAGTGGAAGTGCCCTATGCTCCCTAAGCTGATTTTTTTCGATGTTTCAGGACACACCGTGCACTTCTCCAGAGTGGCTGTTGGCAATTTACATCCCGCCCATCAGCGTAGCCAGGCTCCCGTTTCTCCATGGCCTGTCTTGCATTTCTGGTTTTGACACTTTATTCAGCATGGCCCTTTTGACCGATGGGAAGCGAGACTTCTTTGTAGCGCTGATTTGCCTTTCCAGGTTGCTTGGTTGGCCAAAAAGGGCGTATGCGTTTTTTCCTGAATATATTCAGGAAAAAACGCATACGCCCTTTTTGGCCAAGGGCATCATTGTCGAGGTTTTGCCGCTTTTCCTGTGCTTTAAAGGCGATTCGAATCTCCCTCCTGAAATCTGTTTCCTGCAATTCTGCCTTGCTTTCCAATCCTCTTCGTTACCTTCCCTCAATATATTTGTGGACGAGAGTCATCATTTATAAGTCTGCAGGTTTGTGAATTGCAGTGCCCCTGAGCTCCATTTTTCAACTCTCTTTCTTGGGAGCTGGCCGCAAAAGCGCAGGATTGCTTGAGGCCCTATTCTGGTCCCGGGCGGCAGGCTGAGCCTGTGGTTAATTCTTCTTCCTGATGGGAAAATAGAGTGACCTTTGCCTGTCCCAACACCTAGAGCTAGTCTCTCATTGGTTCCCCCTCTTCCCGTTCATCCTCAGGACAAATTGCAACCTGTACGGAACAGGAGGTTAAAGGTGCTGATTCTCCAAAGAGGGAGATTGCTAGTAAAGCGGCTGGAATGGCAAACCCGAGCACAAGGAGATGAGAAATGAGGTGCGTTTTGAAAACCTTTCCGGATCACACGGTGTACCATCTTCTGGGTTTCTCATGCATGCTTTCGATGTAGGAAGATGCCCTTGAACCTGGAGATTTGGGACCCATGGGATGGGTACCACACAGTATTACTTTAAAGGGTCTGCGTTTGCTCACCCAACCTCACCAAACCTCTCAGCCCCAAGAGTGTCCACCCTTATGTCTCAATCAGCTGTGGGTCTAGATATGGTCAATCCATGTGGCATAACAGCCCCTGAACGAATTTTGTAAGAATTTCTCTCTCTTTCACTGTCTTTGTTTCACGGGTTTTTAAAAGTAATTGATTTTTATAATGGGGTTTACCTGCTTTTCACTGCTGTGTTTTTGCCGCTTTACACCCACTTGACTCACTTACAGAGAGATATCAATGCATAGGTTTTAAGATTCTTACTAGTCAGATATATTCTTGGGCGGTGAATAGGGGGTGTTGAGTCCAATTCACTGAGCAAGGAGTAGGTCTTGTCTATTACCTATTGGGTTTATGGAACGGTATCTGAGCTAATTTGAAACCCTTGTTTTATGCATCACCCCACCTCACCTTTCCCGTTAAGCAGCCATAGTGTGTTTTCTAAACGTGTTACCCTGCTCTGATTTGTAATTCAGTTCAAGGGTAGCGGTTTTTATATTCCCTCTATAAGTGATATCTTATGATAAGTATCTTTTTCTGTGTGACTTATTTCACTTAGAATCGTCCTACCTAAATCCACTCATCTTGCTGCTACTAGCCTTATGACGTTGATTTCATGGCTGAGTGATATTCCATTGTACATAAGGACCACAACTTCTTTATCCATTTTTCCCTTTCCTGGGATATTTAAGGTGTAACGAAGTGGAGGGTCTTGTCAACAGAGCAGCCCTAAACTTTGGGGTGCCTGTGTCTTGCTGATTTTTAGTTTTCCGAATTTATACGCCCATGAGTGGAAGTGCCCTATGCTCTCTAAGCTGATTTTTTTCGATGTTTCAGGACACACCGTGCACTTCTCCAGAGTGGCTGTTGGCAATTTACATCCCGCCCATCAGCGTAGCCAGGCTCCCGTTTCTCCATGGCCTGTTTTGCATTTCTGGTTTTGACACTTTATTCAGCATGGCCCTTTTGACCGATGGGAAGCGAGACTTCTTTGTAGCGCTGATTTGCCTTTCCAGGTTGCTTGGTTGGCCAAAAAGGGCGTATGCGTTTTTTCCTGAATATATTCAGGAAAAAACGCATACGCCCTTTGTGGCCAAGGGCATCATTGTCGAGGTTTTGCCGCTTTTCCTGTGCTTTAAAGGCGATTCGAATCTCCCTCCTGAAATCTGTTTCCTGCAATTCTGCCTTGCTTTCCAATCCTCTTCGTTGCCTTCCCTCAATATATTTGTGGACGAGAGTCATCATTTATAAGTCTGCAGGTTTGTGAATTGCAGTGCCCCTGAGCTCCATTTTTCAACTCGCTTTCTTGGGAGCTGGCCGCAAAAGCGCAGGATTGCTTCAGGCCCTATTCTGGTCCCGGGCGGCAGGCTGAGCCTGTGGTTAATTCTTCTTCCTGATGGGAAAATAGAGTAACCTGTGCCTGTCCCAACACCTAGAGCTAGTCTCTCATTGGTTCCCCCTCTTCCCGTTCATCCTCAGGACAAATTGCAACCTGTACGGAACAGGAGGTTAAAGGTGCTGATTCTCCAAGGAGGGAGATTGCTAGTAAAGCGGCTGGAATGGCAAACCCGAGCACAAGGAGATGAGAAATGAGGTGCGTTTTGAAAACCTTTCCGGATCACACGGTGTACCATCTTCTGGGTTTCTCATGCATGCTTTCGATGTAGGAAGATGCCCTTGAACCTGGAGATTTGGGGCCCATGGGATGGGTACCATGCAGTATTACTTTAAAGGGTCTGCGTTTGCTCACCCAACCTCACCAAACCTCTCAGCCCCAAGAGTTTCCACCCTTATGTCTCAATCAGCTGTGGGTCTAGATATGGTCAATCCAGGTGGCATCACAGCCCCTGAACGAATTTTGTAAGAATTTCTCTCTCTTTCACTGTCTTTGTTTCACGGGTTTTTAAAAGTAATTGATGTTTATAATGGGGTTTACCTGCTTTTCACTGCTGTGTTTTTGCCGCTTTACACCCACTTGACTCACTTACAGAGAGATATCAATGCATAGGTTTTAAGATTCTTACTAGTCAGATATATTCTTGGGCGGTGAATAGGGGCTGTTGACTCCAATTCACTGAGCAAGGAGTAGGTCTTGTCTATTACCTATTGGGTTTATGGAACGGTATCTGAGCTAATTTTAAACCCTTGTTTTATGCATCACCCCACCTCACCTTTCCCGTTAAGCAGCCATAGTGTGTTTTCTAAACGTGTTACCCAGCTCTGATTTGTAATTCAGTTCAAGGGTAGCGGTTTTTATATTCCCTCTATAAGTGATATCTTATGATAAGTATCTTTTTCTGTGTGACTTATTTCACTTAGAATCGTCCTACCTAAATCCACTCATCTTGCTGCTACTAGCCTTATGACGTTGATTTCATGGCTGAGTGATATTCCATTGTACATAAGGACCACAACTTCTTTATCCATTTTTCTCTTTCCTGGGATATTTAAGGTGTAACGAAGTGGAGGTTCTTGTCAACAGAGCAGCCCTAAACTTTGGGGTGCCTGTGTCTTGCTGATTTTTAGTTTTCCCAATTTATACGCCCATGAGTGGAAGTGCCCTATGCTCCCTAAGCTGATTTTTTTCGATGTTTCAGGACACACCGTGCACTTCTCCAGAGTGGCTGTTGGCAATTTACATCCCGCCCATCAGCGTAGCCAGGCTCCCGTTTCTCCATGGCCTGTCTTGCATTTCTGGTTTTGACACTTTATTCAGCATGGCCCTTTTGACCGATGGGAAGCGAGACTTCTTTGTAGCGCTGATTTGCCTTTCCAGGTTGCTTGGTTGGCCAAAAAGGGCGTATGCGTTTTTTCCTGAATATATTCAGGAAAAAACGCATACGCCCTTTTTGGCCAAGGGCATCATTGTCGAGGTTTTGCCGCTTTTCCTGTGCTTTAAAGGCGATTCGAATCTCCCTCCTGAAATCTGTTTCCTGCAATTCTGCCTTGCTTTCCAATCCTCTTCGTTACCTTCCCTCAATATATTTGTGGACGAGAGTCATCATTTATAAGTCTGCAGGTTTGTGAATTGCAGTGCCCCTGAGCTCCATTTTTCAACTCTCTTTCTTGGGAGCTGGCCGCAAAAGCGCAGGATTGCTTGAGGCCCTATTCTGGTCCCGGGCGGCAGGCTGAGCCTGTGGTTAATTCTTCTTCCTGATGGGAAAATAGAGTGACCTTTGCCTGTCCCAACACCTAGAGCTAGTCTCTCATTGGTTCCCCCTCTTCCCGTTCATCCTCAGGACAAATTGCAACCTGTACGGAACAGGAGGTTAAAGGTGCTGATTCTCCAAAGAGGGAGATTGCTAGTAAAGCGGCTGGAATGGCAAACCCGAGCACAAGGAGATGAGAAATGAGGTGCGTTTTGAAAACCTTTCCGGATCACACGGTGTACCATCTTCTGGGTTTCTCATGCATGCTTTCGATGTAGGAAGATGCCCTTGAACCTGGAGATTTGGGACCCATGGGATGGGTACCACACAGTATTACTTTAAAGGGTCTGCGTTTGCTCACCCAATCTCACCAAACCTCTCAGCCCCAAGAGTGTCCACCCTTATGTCTCAATCAGCTGTGGGTCTAGATATGGTCAATCCATGTGGCATCACAGCCCCTGAACGAATTTTGTAAGAATTTCTCTCTCTTTCACTGTCTTTGTTTCACGGGTTTTTAAAAGTAATTGATTTTTATAATGGGGTTTACCTGCTTTTCACTGCTGTGTTTTTGCCGCTTTACACCCACTTGACTCACTTACAGAGAGATATCAATGCATAGGTTTTAAGATTCTTACTAGTCAGATATATTCTTGGGCGGTGAATAGGGGGTGTTGAGTCCAATTCACTGAGCAAGGAGTAGGTCTTGTCTATTACCTATTGGGTTTATGGAACGGTATCTGAGCTAATTTGAAACCCTTGTTTTATGCATCACCCCACCTCACCTTTCCCGTTAAGCAGCCATAGTGTGTTTTCTAAACGTGTTACCCTGCTCTGATTTGTAATTCAGTTCAAGGGTAGCGGTTTTTATATTCCCTCTATAAGTGATATCTTATGATAAGTATCTTTTTCTGTGTGACTTATTTCACTTAGAATCGTCCTACCTAAATCCACTCATCTTGCTGCTACTAGCCTTATGACGTTGATTTCATGGCTGAGTGATATTCCATTGTACATAAGGACCACAACTTCTTTATCCATTTTTCCCTTTCATGGGATATTTAAGGTGTAACGAAGTGGAGGGTCTTGTCAACAGAGCAGCCCTAAACTTTGGGGTGCCTGTGTCTTGCTGATTTTTAGTTTTCCCAACTTATACACCCATGAGTGGAAGTGCCCTATGCTCCCTAAGCTGAGTTTTTTAGATGTTTCAGGACACACCGTGCACTTCTCCAGAGTGGCTGTTGGCAATTTACATCCCGCCCATCAGCGTAGCCAGGCTCCCGTTTCTCCATGGCCTGTTTTGCATTTCTGGTTTTGACACTTTATTCAGCATGGCCCTTTTGACCGATGGGAAGCGAGACTTCTTTGTAGCGCTGATTTGCCTTTCCAGGTTGCTTGGTTGGCCAAAAAGGGCGTATGCGTTTTTTCCTGAATATATTCAGGAAAAAACGCATACGCCCTTTTTGGCCAAGGGCATCATTGTCGAGGTTTTGCCGCTTTTCCTGTGCTTTAAAGGCGATTCGAATCTCCCTCCTGAAATCTGTTTCCTGCAATTCTGCCTTGCTTTCCAATCCTCTTCGTTGCCTTCCCTCAATATATTTGTGGACGAGAGTCATCATTTATAAGTCTGCAGGTTTGTGAATTGCAGTGCCCCTGAGCTCCATTTTTCAACTCGCTTTCTTGGGAGCTGGCCGCAAAAGCGCAGGATTGCTTCAGGCCCTATTCTGGTCCCGGGCGGCAGGCTGAGCCTGTGGTTAATTCTTCTTCCTGATGGGAAAATAGAGTAACCTGTGCCTGTCCCAACACCTAGAGCTAGTCTCTCATTGGTTCCCCCTCTTCCCGTTCATCCTCAGGACAAATTGCAACCTGTACGGAACAGGAGGTTAAAGGTGCTGATTCTCCAAGGAGGGAGATTGCTAGTAAAGCGGCTGGAATGGCAAACCCGAGCACAAGGAGATGAGAAATGAGGTGCGTTTTGAAAACCTTTCCGGATCACACGGTGTACCATCTTCTGGGTTTCTCATGCATGCTTTCGATGTAGGAAGATGCCCTTGAACCTGGAGATTTGGGGCCCATGGGATGGGTACCATGCAGTATTACTTTAAAGGGTCTGCGTTTGCTCACCCAACCTCACCAAACCTCTCAGCCCCAAGAGTTTCCACCCTTATGTCTCAATCAGCTGTGGGTCTAGATATGGTCAATCCAGGTGGCATCACAGCCCCTGAACGAATTTTGTAAGAATTTCTCTCTCTTTCACTGTCTTTGTTTCACGGGTTTTTAAAAGTAATTGATGTTTATAATGGGGTTTACCTGCTTTTCACTGCTGTGTTTTTGCCGCTTTACACCCACTTGACTCACTTACAGAGAGATATCAATGCATAGGTTTTAAGATTCTTACTAGTCAGATATATTCTTGGGCGGTGAATAGGGGCTGTTGACTCCAATTCACTGAGCAAGGAGTAGGTCTTGTCTATTACCTATTGGGTTTATGGAACGGTATCTGAGCTAATTTTAAACCCTTGTTTTATGCATCACCCCACCTCACCTTTCCCGTTAAGCAGCCATAGTGTGTTTTCTAAACGTGTTACCCAGCTCTGATTTGTAATTCAGTTCAAGGGTAGCGGTTTTTATATTCCCTCTATAAGTGATATCTTATGATAAGTATCTTTTTCTGTGTGACTTATTTCACTTAGAATCGTCCTACCTAAATCCACTCATCTTGCTGCTACTAGCCTTATGACGTTGATTTCATGGCTGAGTGATATTCCATTGTACATAAGGACCACAACTTCTTTATCCATTTTTCTCTTTCCTGGGATATTTAAGGTGTAACGAAGTGGAGGTTCTTGTCAACAGAGCAGCCCTAAACTTTGGGGTGCCTGTGTCTTGCTGATTTTTAGTTTTCCCAATTTATACGCCCATGAGTGGAAGTGCCCTATGCTCCCTAAGCTGATTTTTTTCGATGTTTCAGGACACACCGTGCACTTCTCCAGAGTGGCTGTTGGCAATTTACATCCCGCCCATCAGCGTAGCCAGGCTCCCGTTTCTCCATGGCCTGTCTTGCATTTCTGGTTTTGACACTTTATTCAGCATGGCCCTTTTGACCGATGGGAAGCGAGACTTCTTTGTAGCGCTGATTTGCCTTTCCAGGTTGCTTGGTTGGCCAAAAAGGGCGTATGCGTTTTTTCCTGAATATATTCAGGAAAAAACGCATACGCCCTTTTTGGTCAAGGGCATCATTGTCGAGGTTTTGCCGCTTTTCCTGTGCTTTAAAGGCGATTCGAATCTCCCTCCTGAAATCTGTTTCCTGCAATTCTGCCTTGCTTTCCAATCCTCTTCGTTACCTTCCCTCAATATATTTGTGGACGAGAGTCATCATTTATAAGTCTGCAGGTTTGTGAATTGCAGTGCCCCTGAGCTCCATTTTTCAACTCGCTTTCTTGGGAGCTGGCCGCAAAAGCGCAGGATTGCTTGAGGCCCTATTCTGGTCCCGGGCGGCAGGCTGAGCCTGTGGTTAATTCTTCTTCCTGATGGGAAAATAGAGTGACCTTTGCCTGTCCCAACACCTAGAGCTAGTCTCTCATTGGTTCCCCCTCTTCCCGTTCATCCTCAGGACAAATTGCAACCTGTACGGAACAGGAGGTTAAAGGTGCTGATTCTCCAAAGAGGGAGATTGCTAGTAAAGCGGCTGGAATGGCAAACCCGAGCACAAGGAGATGAGAAATGAGGTGCGTTTTGAAAACCTTTCCGGATCACACGGTGTACCATCTTCTGGGTTTCTCATGCATGCTTTCGATGTAGGAAGATGCCCTTGAACCTGGAGATTTGGGACCCATGGGATGGGTACCACACAGTATTACTTTAAAGGGTCTACGTTTGCTCACCCAACCTCACCAAACCTCTCAGCCCCAAGAGTGTCCACCCTTATGTCTCAATCAGCTGTGGGTCTAGATATGGTCAATCCATGTGGCATCACAGCCCCTGAACGAATTTTGTAAGAATTTCTCTCTCTTTCACTGTCTTTGTTTCACGGGTTTTTAAAAGTAATTGATTTTTATAATGGGGTTTACCTGCTTTTCACTGCTGTGTTTTTGCCGCTTTACACCCACTTGACTCACTTACAGAGAGATATCAATGCATAGGTTTTAAGATTCTTAGTAGTCAGATATATTCTTGGGCGGTGAATAGGGGGTGTTGAGTCCAATTCACTGAGCAAGGAGTAGGTCTTGTCTATTACCTATTGGGTTTATGGAACGGTATCTGAGCTAATTTGAAACCCTTGTTTTATGCATCACCCCACCTCACCTTTCCCGTTAAGCAGCCATAGTGTGTTTTCTAAACGTGTTACCCTGCTCTGATTTGTAATTCAGTTCAAGGGTAGCGGTTTTTATATTCCCTCTATAAGTGATATCTTATGATAAGTATCTTTTTCTGTGTGACTTATTTCACTTAGAATCGTCCTACCTAAATCCACTCATCTTGCTGCTACTAGCCTTATGACGTTGATTTCATGGCTCAGTGATATTCCATTGTACATAAGGACCACAACTTCTTTATCCATTTTTCTCTTTCCTGGGATATTTAAGGTGTAACGAAGTGGAGGTTCTTGTCAACAGAGCAGCCCTAAACTTTGGGGTGCCTGTGTCTTCCTGATTTTTAGTTTTCCCAATTTATACGCCCATGAGTGGAAGTGCCCTATGCTCCCTAAGCTGATTTTTTTCGATGTTTCAGGACACACCGTGCACTTCTCCAGAGTGGCTGTTGGCAATTTACATCCCGCCCATCAGCGTAGCCAGGCTCCCGTTTCTCCATGGCCTGTCTTGCATTTCTGGTTTTGACACTTTATTCAGCATGGCCCTTTTGACCGATGGGAAGCGAGACTTCTTTGTAGCGCTGATTTGCCTTTCCAGGTTGCTTGGTTGGCCAAAAAGGGCGTATGCGTTTTTTCCTGAATATATTCAGGAAAAAACGCATACGCCCTTTTTGGCCAAGGGCATCATTGTCGAGGTTTTGCCGCTTTTCCTGTGCTTTAAAGGCGATTCGAATCTCCCTCCTGAAATCTGTTTCCTGCAATTCTGCCTTGCTTTCCAATCCTCTTCGTTACCTTCCCTCAATATATTTGTGGACGAGAGTCATCATTTATAAGTCTGCAGGTTTGTGAATTGCAGTGCCCCTGAGCTCCATTTTTCAACTCTCTTTCTTGGGAGCTGGCCGCAAAAGCGCAGGATTGCTTCAGGCCCTATTCTGGTCCCGGGCGGCAGGCTGAGCCTGTGGTTAATTCTTCTTCCTGATGGGAAAATAGAGTGACCTTTGCCTGTCCCAACACCTAGAGCTAGTCTCTCATTGGTTCCCCCTCTTCCCGTTCATCCTCAGGACAAATTGCAACCTGTACGGAACAGGAGGTTAAAGGTGCTGATTCTCCAAAGAGGGAGATTGCTAGTAAAGCGGCTGGAATGGCAAACCCGAGCACAAGGAGATGAGAAATGAGGTGCGTTTTGAAAACCTTTCCGGATCACACGGTGTACCATCTTCTGGGTTTCTCATGCATGCTTTCGATGTAGGAAGATGCCCTTGAACCTGGAGATTTGGGACCCATGGGATGGGTACCACACAGTATTACTTTAAAGGGTCTGCGTTTGCTCACCCAACCTCACCAAAACTCTCAGCCCCAAGAGTGTCCACCCTTATGTCTCAATCAGCTGTGGGTCTAGATATGGTCAATCCATGTGGCATCACAGCCCCTGAACGAATTTTGTAAGAATTTCTCTCTCTTTCACTGTCTTTGTTTCACGGGTTTTTAAAAGTAATTGATTTTTATAATGGGGTTTACCTGCTTTTCACTGCTGTGTTTTTGCCGCTTTACACCCACTTGACTCACTTACAGAGAGATATCAATGCATAGGTTTTAAGATTCTTACTAGTCAGATATATTCTTGGGCGGTGAATAGGGGGTGTTGAGTCCAATTCACTGAGCAAGGAGTAGGTCTTGTCTATTACCTATTGGGTTTATGGAACGGTATCTGAGCTAATTTGAAACCCTTGTTTTATGCATCACCCCACCTCACCTTTCCCGTTAAGCAGCCATAGTGTGTTTTCTAAACGTGTTACCCTGCTCTGATTTGTAATTCAGTTCAAGGGTAGCGGTTTTTATATTCCCTCTATAAGTGATATCTTATGATAAGTATCTTTTTCTGTGTGACTTATTTCACTTAGAATCGTCCTACCTAAATCCACTCATCTTGCTGCTACTAGCCTTATGACGTTGATTTCATGGCTGAGTGATATTCCATTGTACATAAGGACCACAACTTCTTTATCCATTTTTCCCTTTCCTGGGATATTTAAGGTGTAACGAAGTGGAGGGTCTTGTCAACAGAGCAGCCCTAAACTTTGGGGTGCCTGTGTCTTGCTGATTTTTAGTTTTCCGAATTTATACGCCCATGAGTGGAAGTGCCCTATGCTCTCTAAGCTGATTTTTTTCGATGTTTCAGGACACACCGTGCACTTCTCCAGAGTGGCTGTTGGCAATTTACATCCCGCCCATCAGCGTAGCCAGGCTCCCGTTTCTCCATGGCCTGTTTTGCATTTCTGGTTTTGACACTTTATTCAGCATGGCCCTTTTGACCGATGGGAAGCGAGACTTCTTTGTAGCGCTGATTTGCCTTTCCAGGTTGCTTGGTTGGCCAAAAAGGGCGTATGCGTTTTTTCCTGAATATATTCAGGAAAAAACGCATACGCCCTTTGTGGCCAAGGGCATCATTGTCGAGGTTTTGCCGCTTTTCCTGTGCTTTAAAGGCGATTCGAATCTCCCTCCTGAAATCTGTTTCCTGCAATTCTGCCTTGCTTTCCAATCCTCTTCGTTGCCTTCCCTCAATATATTTGTGGACGAGAGTCATCATTTATAAGTCTGCAGGTTTGTGAATTGCAGTGCCCCTGAGCTCCATTTTTCAACTCGCTTTCTTGGGAGCTGGCCGCAAAAGCGCAGGATTGCTTCAGGCCCTATTCTGGTCCCGGGCGGCAGGCTGAGCCTGTGGTTAATTCTTCTTCCTGATGGGAAAATAGAGTAACCTGTGCCTGTCCCAACACCTAGAGCTAGTCTCTCATTGGTTCCCCCTCTTCCCGTTCATCCTCAGGACAAATTGCAACCTGTACGGAACAGGAGGTTAAAGGTGCTGATTCTCCAAGGAGGGAGATTGCTAGTAAAGCGGCTGGAATGGCAAACCCGAGCACAAGGAGATGAGAAATGAGGTGCGTTTTGAAAACCTTTCCGGATCACACGGTGTACCATCTTCTGGGTTTCTCATGCATGCTTTCGATGTAGGAAGATGCCCTTGAACCTGGAGATTTGGGGCCCATGGGATGGGTACCATGCAGTATTACTTTAAAGGGTCTGCGTTTGCTCACCCAACCTCACCAAACCTCTCAGCCCCAAGAGTTTCCACCCTTATGTCTCAATCAGCTGTGGGTCTAGATATGGTCAATCCAGGTGGCATCACAGCCCCTGAACGAATTTTGTAAGAATTTCTCTCTCTTTCACTGTCTTTGTTTCACGGGTTTTTAAAAGTAATTGATGTTTATAATGGGGTTTACCTGCTTTTCACTGCTGTGTTTTTGCCGCTTTACACCCACTTGACTCACTTACAGAGAGATATCAATGCATAGGTTTTAAGATTCTTACTAGTCAGATATATTCTTGGGCGGTGAATAGGGGCTGTTGACTCCAATTCACTGAGCAAGGAGTAGGTCTTGTCTATTACCTATTGGGTTTATGGAACGGTATCTGAGCTAATTTTAAACCCTTGTTTTATGCATCACCCCACCTCACCTTTCCCGTTAAGCAGCCATAGTGTGTTTTCTAAACGTGTTACCCAGCTCTGATTTGTAATTCAGTTCAAGGGTAGCGGTTTTTATATTCCCTCTATAAGTGATATCTTATGATAAGTATCTTTTTCTGTGTGACTTATTTCACTTAGAATCGTCCTACCTAAATCCACTCATCTTGCTGCTACTAGCCTTATGACGTTGATTTCATGGCTGAGTGATATTCCATTGTACATAAGGACCACAACTTCTTTATCCATTTTTCTCTTTCCTGGGATATTTAAGGTGTAACGAAGTGGAGGTTCTTGTCAACAGAGCAGCCCTAAACTTTGGGGTGCCTGTGTCTTGCTGATTTTTAGTTTTCCCAATTTATACGCCCATGAGTGGAAGTGCCCTATGCTCCCTAAGCTGATTTTTTTCGATGTTTCAGGACACACCGTGCACTTCTCCAGAGTGGCTGTTGGCAATTTATATCCCGCCCATCAGCGTAGCCAGGCTCCCGTTTCTCCATGGCCTGTCTTGCATTTCTGGTTTTGACACTTTATTCAGCATGGCCCTTTTGACCGATGGGAAGCGAGACTTCTTTGTAGCGCTGATTTGCCTTTCCAGGTTGCTTGGTTGGCCAAAAAGGGCGTATGCGTTTTTTCCTGAATATATTCAGGAAAAAACGCATACGCCCTTTTTGGCCAAGGGCATCATTGTCGAGGTTTTGCCGCTTTTCCTGTGCTTTAAAGGCGATTCGAATCTCCCTCCTGAAATCTGTTTCCTGCAATTCTGCCTTGCTTTCCAATCCTCTTCGTTACCTTCCCTCAATATATTTGTGGACGAGAGTCATCATTTATAAGTCTGCAGGTTTGTGAATTGCAGTGCCCCTGAGCTCCATTTTTCAACTCTCTTTCTTGGGAGCTGGCCGCAAAAGCGCAGGATTGCTTGAGGCCCTATTCTGGTCCCGGGCGGCAGGCTGAGCCTGTGGTTAATTCTTCTTCCTGATGGGAAAATAGAGTGACCTTTGCCTGTCCCAACACCTAGAGCTAGTCTCTCATTGGTTCCCCCTCTTCCCGTTCATCCTCAGGACAAATTGCAACCTGTACGGAACAGGAGGTTAAAGGTGCTGATTCTCCAAAGAGGGAGATTGCTAGTAAAGCGGCTGGAATGGCAAACCCGAGCACAAGGAGATGAGAAATGAGGTGCGTTTTGAAAACCTTTCCGGATCACACGGTGTACCATCTTCTGGGTTTCTCATGCATGCTTTCGATGTAGGAAGATGCCCTTGAACCTGGAGATTTGGGACCCATGGGATGGGTACCACACAGTATTACTTTAAAGGGTCTGCGTTTGCTCACCCAACCTCACCAAACCTCTCAGCCCCAAGAGTGTCCACCCTTATGTCTCAATCAGCTGTGGGTCTAGATATGGTCAATCCATGTGGCATCACAGCCCCTGAACGAATTTTGTAAGAATTTCTCTCTCTTTCACTGTCTTTGTTTCACGGGTTTTTAAAAGTAATTGATTTTTATAATGGGGTTTACCTGCTTTTCACTGCTGTGTTTTTGCCGCTTTACACCCACTTGACTCACTTACAGAGAGATATCAATGCATAGGTTTTAAGATTCTTACTAGTCAGATATATTCTTGGGCGGTGAATAGGGGGTGTTGAGTCCAATTCACTGAGCAAGGAGTAGGTCTTGTCTATTACCTATTGGGTTTATGGAACGGTATCTGAGCTAATTTGAAACCCTTGTTTTATGCATCACCCCACCTCACCTTTCCCGTTAAGCAGCCATAGTGTGTTTTCTAAACGTGTTACCCTGCTCTGATTTGTAATTCAGTTCAAGGGTAGCGGTTTTTATATTCCCTCTATAAGTGATATCTTATGATAAGTATCTTTTTCTGTGTGACTTATTTCACTTAGAATCGTCCTACCTAAATCCACTCATCTTGCTGCTACTAGCCTTATGACGTTGATTTCATGGCTGAGTGATATTCCATTGTACATAAGGACCACAACTTCTTTATCCATTTTTCCCTTTCATGGGATATTTAAGGTGTAACGAAGTGGAGGGTCTTGTCAACAGAGCAGCCCTAAACTTTGGGGTGCCTGTGTCTTGCTGATTTTTAGTTTTCCCAACTTATACACCCATGAGTGGAAGTGCCCTATGCTCCCTAAGCTGAGTTTTTTAGATGTTTCAGGACACACCGTGCACTTCTCCAGAGTGGCTGTTGGCAATTTACATCCCGCCCATCAGCGTAGCCAGGCTCCCGTTTCTCCATGGCCTGTTTTGCATTTCTGGTTTTGACACTTTATTCAGCATGGCCCTTTTGACCGATGGGAAGCGAGACTTCTTTGTAGCGCTGATTTGCCTTTCCAGGTTGCTTGGTTGGCCAAAAAGGGCGTATGCGTTTTTTCCTGAATATATTCAGGAAAAAACGCATACGCCCTTTTTGGCCAAGGGCATCATTGTCGAGGTTTTGCCGCTTTTCCTGTGCTTTAAAGGCGATTCGAATCTCCCTCCTGAAATCTGTTTCCTGCAATTCTGCCTTGCTTTCCAATCCTCCTCGTTGCCTTCCCTCAATATATTTGTGGACGAGAGTCATCATTTATAAGTCTGCAGGTTTGTGAATTGCAGTGCCCCTGAGCTCCATTTTTCAACTCGCTTTCTTGGGAGCTGGCCGCAAAAGCGCAGGATTGCTTCAGGCCCTATTCTGGTCCCGGGCGGCAGGCTGAGCCTGTGGTTAATTCTTCTTCCTGATGGGAAAATAGAGTAACCTGTGCCTGTCCCAACACCTAGAGCTAGTCTCTCATTGGTTCCCCCTCTTCCCGTTCATCCTCAGGACAAATTGCAACCTGTACGGAACAGGAGGTTAAAGGTGCTGATTCTCCAAGGAGGGAGATTGCTAGTAAAGCGGCTGGAATGGCAAACCCGAGCACAAGGAGATGAGAAATGAGGTGCGTTTTGAAAACCTTTCCGGATCACACGGTGTACCATCTTCTGGGTTTCTCATGCATGCTTTCGATGTAGGAAGATGCCCTTGAACCTGGAGATTTGGGGCCCATGGGATGGGTACCATGCAGTATTACTTTAAAGGGTCTGCGTTTGCTCACCCAACCTCACCAAACCTCTCAGCCCCAAGAGTTTCCACCCTTATGTCTCAATCAGCTGTGGGTCTAGATATGGTCAATCCAGGTGGCATCACAGCCCCTGAACGAATTTTGTAAGAATTTCTCTCTCTTTCACTGTCTTTGTTTCACGGGTTTTTAAAAGTAATTGATGTTTATAATGGGGTTTACCTGCTTTTCACTGCTGTGTTTTTGCCGCTTTAAACCCACTTGACTCACTTACAGAGAGATATCAATGCATAGGTTTTAAGATTCTTACTAGTCAGATATATTCTTGGGCGGTGAATAGGGGGTGTTGAGTCCAATTCACTGAGCAAGGAGTAGGTCTTGTCTATTACCTATTGGGTTTATGGAACGGTATCTGAGCTAATTTGAAACCCTTGTTTTATGCATCACCCCACCTCACCTTTCCCGTTAAGCAGCCATAGTGTGTTTTCTAAACGTGTTACCCTGCTCTGATTTGTAATTCAGTTCAAGGGTAGCGGTTTTTATATTCCCTCTATAAGTGATATCTTATGATAAGTATCTTTTTCTGTGTGACTTATTTCACTTAGAATCGTCCTACCTAAATCCACTCATCTTGCTGCTACTAGCCTTATGACGTTGATTTCATGGCTGAGTGATATTCCATTGTACATAAGGACCACAACTTCTTTATCCATTTTTCCCTTTCCTGGGATATTTAAGGTGTAACGAAGTGGAGGGTCTTGTCAACAGAGCAGCCCTAAACTTTGGGGTGCCTGTGTCTTGCTGATTTTTAGTTTTCCCAACTTATACACCCATGAGTGGAAGTGCCCTATGCTCCCTAAGCTGAGTTTTTTAGATGTTTCAGGACACACCGTGCACTTCTCCAGAGTGGCTGTTGGCAATTTACATCCCGCCCATCAGCGTAGCCAGGCTCCCGTTTCTCCATGGCCTGTTTTGCATTTCTGGTTTTGACACTTTATTCAGCATGGCCCTTTTGACCGATGGGAAGCGAGACTTCTTTGTAGCGCTGATTTGCCTTTCCAGGTTGCTTGGTTGGCCAAAAAGGGCGTATGCGTTTTTTCCTGAATATATTCAGGAAAAAACGCATACGCCCTTTTTGGCCAAGGGCATCATTGTCGAGGTTTTGCCGCTTTTCCTGTGCTTTAAAGGCGATTCGAATCTCCCTCCTGAAATCTGTTTCCTGCAATTCTGCCTTGCTTTCCAATCCTCTTCGTTGCCTTCCCTCAATATATTTGTGGACGAGAGTCATCATTTATAAGTCTGCAGGTTTGTGAATTGCAGTGCCCCTGAGCTCCATTTTTCAACTCGCTTTCTTGGGAGCTGGCCGCAAAAGCGCAGGATTGCTTCAGGCCCTATTCTGGTCCCGGGCGGCAGGCTGAGCCTGTGGTTAATTCTTCTTCCTGATGGGAAAATAGAGTGACCTGTGCCTGTCCCAACACCTAGAGCTAGTCTCTCATTGGTTCCCCCTCTTCCCGTTCATCCTCAGGACAAATTGCAACCTGTACGGAACAGGAGGTTAAAGGTGCTGATTCTCCAAGGAGGGAGATTGCTAGTAAAGTGGCTGGAATGGCAAACCCGAGCACAAGGAGATGAGAAATGAGGTGCGTTTTGAAAACCTTTCCGGATCACACGGTGTACCATCTTCTGGGTTTCTCATGCATGCTTTCGATGTAGGAAGATGCCCTTGAACCTGGAGATTTGGGACCCATGGGATGGGTACCATGCAGTATTACTTTAAAGGGTCTGCGTTTGCTCACCCAACCTCACCAAACCTCTCAGCCCCAAGAGTTTCCACCCTTATGTCTCAATCAGCTGTGGGTCTAGATATGGTCAATCCAGGTGGCATCACAGCTCCTGAACGAATTTTGTAAGAATTTCTCTCTCTTTAACTGTCTTTGTTTCACGGGTTTTTAAAAGTAATTGATTTTTATAATGGGGTTTACCTGCTTTTCACTGCTGTGTTTTTGCCGCTTTACACCCACTTGACTCACTTACAGAGAGATATCAATGCATAGGTTTTAAGATTCTTAGTAGTCAGATATATTCTTGGGCGGTGAATAGGGGGTGTTGAGTCCAATTCACTGAGCAAGGAGTAGGTCTTGTCTATTACCTATTGGGTTTATGGAACGGTATCTGAGCTAATTTGAAACCCTTGTTTTATGCATCACCCCACCTCACCTTTCCCGTTAAGCAGCCATAGTGTGTTTTCTAAACGTGTTACCCTGCTCTGATTTGTAATTCAGTTCAAGGGTAGCGGTTTTTATATTCCCTCTATAAGTGATATCTTATGATAAGTATCTTTTTCTGTGTGACTTATTTCACTTAGAATCGTCCTATCTAAATCCACTCATCTTGCTGCTACTAGCCTTATGACGTTGATTTCATGGCTGAGTGATATTCCATTGTACATAAGGACCACAACTTCTTTATCCATTTTTCTCTTTCCTGGGATATTTAAGGTGTAACGAAGTGGAGGTTCTTGTCAACAGAGCAGCCCTAAACTTTGGGGTGCCTGTGTCTTGCTGATTTTTAGTTTTCCCAATTTATACGCCCATGAGTGGAAGTGCCCTATGCTCTCTAAACTGATTTTTTTCGATGTTTCAGGACACACCGTGCACTTCTCCAGAGTGGCTGTTGGCAATTTACATCCCGCCCATCAGCGTAGCCAGGCTCCCGTTTCTCCATGGCCTGTTTTGCATTTCTGGTTTTGACACTTTATTCAGCATGGCCCTTTTGACCGATGGGAAGCGAGACTTCTTTGTAGCGCTGATTTGCCTTTCCAGGTTGCTTGGTTGGCCAAAAAGGGCGTATGCGTTTTTTCCTGAATATATTCAGGAAAAAACGCATACGCCCTTTTTGGCCAAGGGCATCAATGTCGAGGTTTTGCCGCTTTTCCTGTGCTTTAAAGGCGATTCGAATCTCCCTCCTGAAATCTGTTTCCTGCAATTCTGCCTTGCTTTCCAATCCTCTTCGTTGCCTTCCCTCAATATATTTGTGGACGAGAGTCATCATTTATAAGTCTGCAGGTTTGTGAATTGCAGTGCCCCTGAGCTCCATTTTTCAACTCGCTTTCTTGGGAGCTGGCCGCAAAAGCGCAGGATTGCTTCAGGCCCTATTCTGGTCCCGGGCGGTAGGCTGACCCTGTGGTTAATTCTTCTTCCTGATGGGAAAATAGAGTGACCTGTGCCTGTCCCAACACCTAGAGCTAGTCTCTCATTGGTTCCCCCTCTTCCCGTTCATCCTCAGGACAAATTGCAATCTGTACGGAACAGGAGGTTAAAGGTGCTGATTCTCCAAGGAGGGAGATTGCTAGTAAAGCGGCTGGAATGGCAAACCCGAGCACAAGGAGATGAGAAATGAGGTGCGTTTTGAAAACCTTTCCGGATCACACGGTGTACCATCTTCTGGGTTTCTCATGCATGCTTTCGATGTAGGAAGATTCCCTTGAACCTGGAGATTTGGGACCCATGGGATGGGTACCACGCAGTATTACTTTAAAGGGTCTGCGTTTGCTCACCCAACCTCACCAAACCTCTCAGCCCCAAGAGTGTCCACCCTTATGTCTCAATCAACTGTGGGTCTAGATACGGTCAATCCAGGTGGCATCACAGCCCCTGAAAGAATTTTGTAAGAATTTCTCTCTCTTTCACTGTCTTTGTTTCACGGGTTTTTAAAAGTAATTGATTTTTATAATGGGGTTTACCTGCTTTTCACTGCTGTGTTTTTGCCACTTTACACCCACTGGACTCACTTACAGAGAGATATCAATGCATAGGTTTTAAGATTCTTACTAGTCAGATATATTCTTGGGCGGTGAGTAGGGGGTGTTGAGTCCAATTCACTGAGCAAGGAGTAGGTCTTGTCTATTACCTATTGGGTTTATGGAACGGTATCTGAGCTAATTTGAAACCCTTGTTTTATGCATCACCCCACCTCACCTTTCCCGTTAAGCAGCCATAGTGTGTTTTCTAAACGTGTTACCCTGCTCTGATTTGTAATTCAGTTCAAGGGTAGCGGTTTTTATATTCCCTCTATAAGTGATATCTTATGATAAGTATCTTTTTCTGTGTGACTTATTTCACTTAGAATCGTCCTACCTAAATCCACTCATCTTGCTGCTACTAGCCTTATGACGTTGATTTCATGGCTGAGTGATATTCCATTGTACATAAGGACCACAACTTCTTTATCCATTTTTCTCTTTCCTGGGATATTTAAGGTGTAACGAAGTGGAGGTTCTTGTCAACAGAGCAGCCCTAAACTTTGGGGTGCCTGTGTCTTGCTGATTTTTAGTTTTCCCAATTTATACGCCCATGAGTGGAAGTGCCCTATGCTCCCTAAGCTGAGTTTTTTCGATGTTTCAGGACACACCGTGCACTTCTCCAGAGTGGCTGTTGGCAATTTACATCCCGCCCATCAGCGTAGCCAGGCTCCCGTTCTCCATGGCCTGTTTTGCATTTCTGGTTTTGACACTTTATTCAGCATGGCCCTTTTGACCGATGGGAAGCGAGACTTCTTTGTAGCGCTGATTTGCCTTTCCAGGTTGCTTGGTTGGCCAAAAAGGGCGTATGCGTTTTTTCCTGAATATATTCAGGAAAAAACGCATACGCCCTTTTTGGCCAAGGGCATCATTGTCGAGGTTTTGCCGCTTTTCCTGTGCTTTAAAGGCGATTCGAATCTCCCTCCTGAAATCTGTTTCCTGCAATTCTGCCTTGCTTTCCAATCCTCTTCGTTGCCTTCCCTCAATATATTTGTGGACGAGAGTCATCATTTATAAGTCTGCAGGTTTGTGAATTGCAGTGCCCCTGAGCTCCATTTTTCAACTCGCTTTCTTGGGAGCTGGCCGCAAAAGCGCAGGATTGCTTCAGGCCCTATTCTGGTCCCGGGCGGCAGGCTGAGCCTGTGGTTAATTCTTCTTCCTGATGGGAAAATAGAGTGACCTGTGCCTGTCCCAACACCTAGAGCTAGTCTCTCATTGCTTCCCCCTCTTCCCGTTCATCCTCAGGACAAATTGCAACCTGTTCGGAACAGGAGGTTAAAGGTGCTGATTCTCTAAGGAGGGAGATTGCTAGTAAAGCGGCTGGAATGGCGAACCCGAGCACAAGGAGATGAGAAATGAGGTGCGTTTTAGAAACCTCTCCCGATCACACGGTGTACCATCTTCTGGGTTTCTTATGCATGTTTTCGATGTAGGAAGATGCCCTTGAACCTGGAGATTTGGGACCCATGGGATGGGTACCACGCAGTATTAATTTAAAGGGTCTGCGTTTGCTCACCCAACCTCACCAAACCTCTCAGCCCCAAGAGTGTCCACCCTTATGTCTCAATCAGCTGTGGGTCTAGATATGGTCAATCCAGGTGGCATCACAGCCCCTGAACGAATTTTGTAAGAATTTCTCTCTCTTTCACTGTCTTTGTTTCACGGGTTTTTAAAAGTAATTGATTTTTATAATGGGGTTTACCTGCTTTTCACTGCTGTGTTTTTGCCGCTTTACACCCACTTGACTCACTTACAGAGAGATATCAATGCATAGGTTTTAAGATTCTTACTAGTCAGATATATTCTTGGGCGGTGAATAGGGGGTGTTGAGTCCAATTCACTGAGCAAGGAGTAGGTCTTGTCTATTACCTATTGGGTTTATGGAACGGTATCTGAGCTAATTTGAAACCCTTGTTTTATGCATCACCCCACCTCACCTTTCCCGTTAAGCAGCCATAGTGTGTTTTCTAAACGTGTTACCCAGCTCTGATTTGTAATTCAGTTCAAGGGTAGCGGTTTTTATATTCCCTCTATAAGTGATATCTTATGATAAGTATCTTTTTCTGTGTGACTTATTTCACTTAGAATCGTCCTACCTAAATCCACTCATCTTGCTGCTACTAGCCTTATGACGTTGATTTCATGGCTGAGTGATATTCCATTGTACATAAGGACCACAACTTCTTTATCCATTTTTCTCTTTCCTGGGATATTTAAGGTGTAACGAAGTGGAGGGTCTTGTCAACAGAGCAGCCCTAAACTTTGGGGTGCCTGTGTCTTGCTGATTTTTAGTTTTCCCAACTTATACGCCCATGAGTGGAAGTGCCCTATGCTCCCTAAGCTGATTTTTTTCGATGTTTCAGGACACACCGTGCACTTCTCCAGAGTGGCTGTTGGCAATTTACATCCCGCCCATCAGCGTAGCCAGGCTCCCGTTTCTCCATGGCCTGTTTTGCATTTCTGGTTTTGACACTTTATTCAGCATGGCCCTTTTGACCGATGGGAAGCCAGACTTCTTTGTAGCGCTGATTTGCCTTTCCAGGTTGCTTGGTTGGCCAAAAAGGGCGTATGCGTTTTTTCCTGAATATATTCAGGAAAAAACGCATACGCCCTTTTTGGCCAAGGGCATCATTGTCGAGGTTTTGCCGCTTTTCCTGTGCTTTAAAGGCGATTCGAATCTCCCTCCTGAAATCTGTTTCCTGCAATTCTGCCTTGCTTTCCAATCCTCTTCGTTGCCTTCCCTCAATATATTTGTGGACGAGAGTCATCATTTATAAGTCTGCAGGTTTGTGAATTGCAGTGCCCCTGAGCTCCATTTTTCAACTCGCTTCCTTGGGAGCTGGCCGCAAAAGCGCAGGATTGCTTCAGGCCCTATTCTGGTCCCGGGCGGCAGGCTGAGCCTGTGGTTAATTCTTCTTCCTGATGGGAAAATAGAGTGACCTGTGCTTGTCCCAACACCTAGAGCTAGTCTCTCAATGGTTCCCCCTCTTCCCGTTCATCCTCAGGACAAATTGCAACCTGTACGGAACAGGAGGTTAAAGGTGCTGATTCTCCAAGGAGGGAGATTGCTAGTAAAGCGGCTGGAATGGCAAACCCGAGCACAAGGAGATGAGAAATGAGGTGCGTTTTAGAAACCTCTCCCGATCACACGGTGTACCATCTTCTGGGTTTCTTATGCATGTTTTCGATGTAGGAAGATGCCCTTGAACCTGGAGATTTGGGACCCATGGGATGGGTACCACGCAGTATTAATTTAAAGGGTCTGCGTTTGCTCACCCAACCTCACCAAACCTCTCAGCCCCAAGAGTGTCCACCCTTATGTCTCAATCAGCTGTGGGTCTAGATATGGTCAATCCAGGTGGCATCACAGCCCCTGAACGAATTTTGTAAGAATTTCTCTCTCTTTCACTGTCTTTGTTTCACGGGTTTTTAAAAGTAATTGATTTTTATAATGGGGTTTACCTGCTTTTCACTGCTGTGTTTTTGCCGCTTTACACCCACTTGACTCACTTACAGAGAGATATCAATGCATAGGTTTTAAGATTCTTACTAGTCAGATATATTCTTGGGCGGTGAATAGGGGGTGTTGAGTCCAATTCACTGAGCAAGGAGTAGGTCTTGTCTATTACCTATTGGGTTTATGGAACGGTATCTGAGCTAATTTGAAACCCTTGTTTTATGCATCACCCCACCTCACCTTTCCCGTTAAGCAGCCATAGTGTGTTTTCTAAACGTGTTACCCAGCTCTGATTTGTAATTCAGTTCAAGGGTAGCGGTTTTTATATTCCCTCTATAAGTGATATCTTATGATAAGTATCTTTTTCTGTGTGACTTATTTCACTTAGAATCGTCCTACCTAAATCCACTCATCTTGCTGCTACTAGCCTTATGACGTTGATTTCATGGCTGAGTGATATTCCATTGTACATAAGGACCACAACTTCTTTATCCATTTTTCTCTTTCCAGGGATATTTAAGGTGTAACGAAGTGGAGGGTCTTGTCAACAGAGCAGCCCTAAACTTTGGGGTGCCTGTGTCTTGCTGATTTTTAGTTTTCCCAACTTATACGCCCATGAGTGGAAGTGCCCTATGCTCCCTAAGCTGATTTTTTTCGATGTTTCAGGACACACCGTGCACTTCTCCAGAGTGGCTGTTGGCAATTTACATCCCGCCCATCAGCGTAGCCAGGCTCCCGTTTCTCCATGGCCTGTTTTGCATTTCTGGTTTTGACACTTTATTCAGCATGGCCCTTTTGACCGATGGGAAGCCAGACTTCTTTGTAGCGCTGATTTGCCTTTCCAGGTTGCTTGGTTGGCCAAAAAGGGCGTATGCGTTTTTTCCTGAATATATTCAGGAAAAAACGCATACGCCCTTTTTGGCCAAGGGCATCATTGTCGAGGTTTTGCCGCTTTTCCTGTGCTTTAAAGGCGATTCGAATCTCCCTCCTGAAATCTGTTTCCTGCAATTCTGCCTTGCTTTCCAATCCTCTTCGTTGCCTTCCCTCAATATATTTGTGGACGAGAGTCATCATTTATAAGTCTGCAGGTTTGTGAATTGCAGTGCCCCTGAGCTCCATTTTTCAACTCGCTTCCTTGGGAGCTGGCCGCAAAAGCGCAGGATTGCTTCAGGCCCTATTCTGGTCCCGGGCGGCAGGCTGAGCCTGTGGTTAATTCTTCTTCCTGATGGGAAAATAGAGTGACCTGTGCCTGTCCCAACACCTAGAGCTAGTCTCTCATTGGTTCCCCCTCTTCCCGTTCATCCTCAGGACAAATTGCAACCTGTACGGAACAGGAGGTTAAAGGTGCTGATTCTCCAAGGAGGGAGATTGCTAGTAAAGTGGCTGGAATGGCAAACCCGAGCACAAGGAGATGAGAAATGAGGTGCGTTTTGAAAACCTTTCCGGATCACACAGTGTACCAGCTTCTGGGTTTCTCATGCATGCTTTCGATGTAGGAAGATGCCCTTGAACCTGGTGATTTGGGACCCATGGGATGGGAACCACGCAGTATTACTTTAAAGGGTCTGCGTTTGCTCACCCAACCTCACCAAACCTCTCAGCCCCAAGAGTGTCCACCCTTATGTCTCAATCAGCTGTGGGTCTAGATATGGTCAATCCATGTGGCATCACAGCCCCTGAACGAATTTTGTAAGAATTTCTCTCTCTTTCACTGTCTTTGTTTCACGGGTTTTTAAAAGTAATTGATTTTTATAATGGGGTTTACCTGCTTTTCACTGCTGTGTTTTTGCCGCTTTACACCCACTTGACTCACTTACAGAGAGATATCAATGCATAGGTTTTAAGATTCTTACTAGTCAGATATATTCTTGGGCGGTGAATAGGGGGTGTTGAGTCCAATTCACTGAGCAAGGAGTAGGTCTTGTCTATTACCTATTGGGTTTATGGAACGGTATCTGAGCTAATTTGAAACCCTTGTTTTATGCATCACCCCACCTCACCTTTCCCGTTAAGCAGCCATAGTGTGTTTTCTAAACGTGTTACCCTGCTCTGATTTGTAATTCAGTTCAAGGGTAGCGGTTTTTATATTCCCTCTATAAGTGATATCTTATGATAAGTATCTTTTTCTGTGTGACTTATTTCACTTAGAATCGTCCTACCTAAATCCACTCATCTTGCTGCTACTAGCCTTATGACGTTGATTTCATGGCTGAGTGATATTCCATTGTACATAAGGACCACAACTTCTTTATCCATTTTTCCCTTTCATGGGATATTTAAGGTGTAACGAAGTGGAGGTTCTTGTCAACAGAGCAGCCCTAAACTTTGGGGTGCCTGTGTCTTGGTGATTTTTAGTTTTCCCAATTTATACGCCCATGAGTGGAAGTGCCCTATGCTCCCTAAGCTGATTTTTTTCGATGTTTCAGGACACACCGTGCACTTCTCCAGAGTGGCTGTTGGCAATTTACATCCCGCCCATCAGCGTAGCCAGGCTCCCGTTTCTCCATGGCCTGTCTTGCATTTCTGGTTTTGACACTTTATTCAGCATGGCCCTTTTGACCGATGGGAATCGAGACTTCTTTGTAGCGCTGATTTGCCTTTCCAGGTTGCTTGGTTGGCCAAAAAGGGCGTATGCGTTTTTTCCTGAATATATTCAGGAAAAAACGCATACGCCCTTTTTGGCCAAGGGCATCATTGTCGAGGTTTTGCCGCTTTTCCTGTGCTTTAAAGGCGATTCGAATCTCCCTCCTGAAATCTGTTTCCTGCAATTCTGCCTTGCTTTCCAATCCTCTTCGTTACCTTCCCTCAATATATTTGTGGACGAGAGTCATCATTTATAAGTCTGCAGGTTTGTGAATTTCAGTGCCCCTGAGCTCCATTTTTCAACTCTCTTTCTTGGGAGCTGGCCGCAAAAGCGCAGGATTGCTTCAGGCCCTATTCTGGTCCCGGGCGGTAGGCTGACCCTGTGGTTAATTCTTCTTCCTGATGGGAAAATAGAGTGACCTGTGCCTGTCCCAACACCTAGAGCTAGTCTCTCATTGGTTCCCCCTCTTCCCGTTCATCCTCAGGAAAAATTGCAACCTGTACGGAACAGGAGGTTAAAGGTGCTGATTCTCCAAGGAGGGAGATTGCTAGTAAAGCGGCTGGAATGGCAAACCCGAGCACAAGGAGATGAGAAATGAGGTGCGTTTTGAAAACCTTTCCGGATCGCACGGTGTACCATCTTCTGGGTTTCTCATGCATGCTTTCGATGTAGGAAGATGCCCTTGAACCTGGAGATTTGGGACCCATGGGATGGGTACCACGCAGTATTACTTTAAAGGGTCTGCGTTTGCTCACCCAACCTCACCAAACCTCTCAGCCCCAAGAGTGTCCACCCTTATGTCTCAATGAACTGTGGGTCTAGATATGGTCAATCCAGGTGGCATCACAGCCCCTGAACGAATTTTGTAAGAATTTCTCTCTCTTTCACTGTCTTTGTTTCACGGGTTTTTAAAAGTAATTGATTTTTATAATGGGGTTTACCTGCTTTTCACTGCTGTGTTTTTGCCGCTTTACACCCACTGGACTCACTTACAGAGAGATATCAATGCATAGGTTTTAAGATTCTTACTAGTCAGATATATTCTTGGGCGGTGAATAGGGGGTGTTGAGTCCAATTCACTGAGCAAGGAGTAGGTCTTGTCTATTACCTATTGGGTTTATGGAACGGTATCTGAGCTAATTTGAAACCCTTGTTTTATGCATCACCCCACCTCACCTTTCCCGTTAAGCAGCCATAGTGTGTTTTCTAAACGTGTTACCCTGCTCTGATTTGTAATTCAGTTCAAGGGTAGCGGTTTTTATATTCCCTCTATAAGTGATATCTTATGATAAGTATCTTTTTCTGTGTGACTTATTTCACTTAGAATCGTCCTACCTAAATCCACTCATCTTGCTGCTACTAGCCTTATGACGTTGATTTCATGGCTGAGTGATATTCCATTGTACATAAGGACCACAACTTCTTTATCCATTTTTCTCTGTCCTGGGATATTTAAGGTGTAACGAAGTGGAGGTTCTTGTCAACAGAGCAGCCCTAAACTTTGGGGTGCCTGTGTCTTGCTGATTTTTAGTTTTCCCAATTTATACGCCCATGAGTGGATGTGCCCTATGCTCCCTAAGCTGATTTTTTTCGATGTTTCAGGACACACCGTGCACTTCTCCAGAGTGGCTGTTGGCAATTTACTCCCGCCCATCAGCGTAGCCAGGCTCCCGTTTCTCCATGGCCTGTTTTGTATTTCTGGTTTTGACACTTTATTCATCATGGCCCTTTTGACCGATGGGAAGCGAGACTTCTTCGTAGCGCTGATTTGCCTTTCCAGGTTGCTTGGTTGGCCAAAAAGGGCGTATGCGTTTTTTCCTGAATATATTCAGGAAAAAACGCATACGCCCTTTTTGGCCAAGGGCGTCATTGTCGAGGTTTTGCCGCTTTTCCTGTGCTTTAAAGGCGCTTCGAATCTCCCTCCTGAAATCTGTTTCCTGCAATTCTGTCTTGCTTTCCAATCCTCTTCGTTGCCTTCCCTCAATATATTTGTGTACGAGAGTCATGATTTATAAGTCTGCAGGTTTGTGAATTGCAGTGCCCCTGAGATCCATTTTTCAACTCGCTTTCTTGGGAGCTGGCCGCAAAAGCGCAGGATTGCTTCAGGCCCTATTCTGGTCCCGGGCGGCAGGCTGAGCCTGTGGTTAATTCTTCTTCCTGATGGGAAAATAGAGTGACCTGTGCCTGTCCCAACACCTAGAGCTAGTCTCTCATTGGTTCCCCCTCTTCCCGTTCATCCTCAGGACAAATTGCAACCTGTACGGAACAGGAGGTTAAAGGTGCTGATTCTCCAAGGAGGGAGATTGCTAGTAAAGCGGCTGGAATGGCAAACCCGAGCACAAGGAGATGAGAAATGAGGTGCGTTTTGAAAACCTTTCCGGATCGCACGGTGTACCATCTTCTGGGTTTCTCATGCATGCTTTCGATGTAGGAAGATGCCCTTGAACCTGGAGATTTGGGACCCATGGGATGGGTACCACGCAGTATTACTTTAAAGGGTCTGCGTTTGCTCACCCAACCTCACCAAACCTCTCAGCCCCAAGAGTGTCCACCCTTATGTCTCAATCAACTGTGGGTCTAGATATGGTCAATCCAGGTGGCATCACAGCCCCTGAACGAATTTTGTAAGAATTTCTCTCTCTTTCACTGTCTTTGTTTCACGGGTTTGTAAAAGTAATTGATTTTTATAATGGGGTTTACCTGCCTTTCACTGCTGTGTTTTTGCCGCTTTACACCCACTGGACTCACTTACAGAGAGATATCAATGCATAGGTTTTAAGATTCTTACTAGTCAGATATATTCTTGGGCGGTGAATAGGGGGTGTTGAGTCCAATTCACTGAGCAAGGAGTAGGTCTTGTCTATTACCTATTGGGTTCATGGAACGGTATCTGAGCTAATTTGAAACCCTTGTTTTATGCATCACCCCACCTCACCTTTCCCGTTAAGCAGCCATAGTGTGTTTTCTAAACGTGTTACCCTGCTCTGATTTGTAATTCAGTTCAAGGGTAGCGGTTTTTATATTCCCTCTATAAGTGATATCTTATGATAAGTATCTTTTTCTGTGTGACTTATTTCACTTAGAATCGTCCTACCTAAATCCACTCATCTTGCTGCTACTAGCCTTATGACGTTGATTTCATGGCTGAGTGATATTCCATTGTACATAAGGACCACAACTTCTTTATCCATTTTTCTCTTTCCTGGGATATTTAAGGTGTAACGAAGTGGAGGTTCTTGTCAACAGAGCAGCCCTAAACTTTGGGGTGCCTGTGTCTTGCTGATTTTTAGTTTTCCCAATTTATACGCCCATGAGTGGATGTGCACTATGCTCCCTAAGCTGATTTTTTTCGATGTTTCAGGACACACCGTGCACTTCTCCAGAGTGGCTGTTGGCAATTTACATCCCGCCCATCAGCGTAGCCAGGCTCCCGTTTCTCCATGGCCTGTTTTGCATTTCTGGTTTTGACACTTTATTCAGCATGGCCCTTTTGACCGATGGGAAGCGAGACTTCTTTGTAGCGCTGATTTGCCTTTCCAGGTTGCTTGGTTGGCCAAAAAGGGCGTATGCGTTTTTTCCTGAATATATTCAGGAAAAAACGCATACGCCCTTTTTGGCCAAGGGCGTCATTGTCGAGGTTTTGCCGCTTTTCCTGTGCTTTAAAGGCGATTCGAATCTCCCTCCTGAAATCTGTTTCCTGCAATTCTGTCTTGCTTTCCAATCCTCTTCGTTGCCTTCCCTCAATATATTTGTGTACGAGAGTCATGATTTATAAGTGTGCAGGTTTGTGAATTGCAGTGCCCCTGAGCTCCATTTTTCAACTCGCTTTCTTGGGAGCTGGCCGCAAAAGCGCAGGATTGCTTCAGGCCCTATTCTGGTCCCGGGCGGCAGGCTGAGCCTGTGGTTAATTCTTCTTCCTGATGGGAAAATAGAGTGACCTGTGCCTGTCCCAACACCTAGAGCTAGTCTCTCATTGGTTCCCCCTCTTCCCGTTCATCCTCAGGACAAATTGCAACCTGTACGGAACAGGAGGTTAAAGGTGCTGATTCTCCAAGGAGGGAGATTGCTAGTAAAGCGGCTGGAATGGCAAACCCGAGCACAAGGAGATGAGAAATGAGGTGCGTTTTGAAAACCTTTCCGGATCGCACGGTGTACCATCTTCTGGGTTTCTCATGCATGCTTTCGATGTAGGAAGATGCCCTTGAACCTGGAGGTTTGGGACCCATGGGATGGGTACCACGCAGTATTACTTTAAAGGGTCTGCGTTTGCTCACCCAACCTCACCAAACCTCTCAGCCCCAAGAGTGTTCACCCTTATGTCTCAATCAACTGTGGGTCTAGATATGGTCAATCCAGGTGGCATCACAGCCCCTGAACGAATTTTGTAAGAATTTCTCTCTCTTTCACTGTCTTTGTTTCACGGGTTTTTAAAAGTAATTGATTTTTATAATGGGGTTTACCTGCTTTTCACTGCTGTGTTTTTGCCGCTTTACACCCACTGGACTCACTTACAGAGAGATATCAATGCATAGGTTTTAAGATTCTTACTAGTCAGATATATTCTTGGGCGGTGAATAGGGGGTGTTGAGTCCAATTCACTGAGCAAGGAGTAGGTCTTGTCTATTACCTATTGGGTTTATGGAACGGTATCTGAGCTAATTTGAAACCCTTGTTTTATGCATCACCCCACCTCACCTTTCCCGTTAAGCAGCCATAGTGTGTTTTCTAAACGTGTTACCCTGCTCTGATTTGTAATTCAGTTCAAGGGTAGCGGTTTTTATATTCCCTCTATAAGTGATATCTTATGATAAGTATCTTTATCTGTGTGACTTATTTCACTTAGAATCGTCCTACCTAAATCCACTCATCTTGCTGCTACTAGCCTTATGACGTTGATTTCATGGCTGAGTGATATTCCATTGTACATAAGGACCACAACTTCTTTATCCATTTTTCTCTTTCCTGGGATATTTAAGGTGTAACGAAGTGGAGGTTCTTGTCAACAGAGCAGCCCTAAACTTTGGGGTGCCTGTGTCTTGCTGATTTTTAGTTTTCCCAATTTATACGCCCATGAGTGGAAGTGCCCTATGCTCGCTAAGCTGATTTTTTTCGATGTTTCAGGACACACCGTGCACTTCTCCAGAGTGGCTGTTGGCAATTTACATCCCGCCCATCAGCGTAGCCAGGCTCCCGTTTCTCCATGGCCTGTTTTGCATTTCTGGTTTTGACACTTTATTCAGCATGGCCCTTTTGACCGATGGGAAGCGAGACTTCTTTGTAGCGCTGATTTGCCTTTCCAGGTTGCTTGGTTGGCCAAAAAGGGCGTATGCGTTTTTTCCTGAATATATTCAGGAAAAAACGCATACGCCCTTTTTGGCCAAGGGCGTCATTGTCGAGGTTTTGCCGCTTTTCCTGTGCTTTAAAGGCGATTCGAATCTCCCTCCTGAAATCTGTTTCCTGCAATTCTGCCTTGCTTTCCAATCCTCTTCGTTGCCTTCCCTCAATATATTTGTGGACGAGAGTCATCATTTATAAGTCTGCAGGTTTGTGAATTGCAGTGCCCCTGAGCTCCATTTTTCAACTCGCTTTCTTGGGAGCTGGCCGCAAAAGCGCAGGATTGCTTCAGGCCCTATTCTGGTCCCGGGCGGCAGGCTGAGCCTGTGGTTAATTCTTCTTCCTGATGGGAAAATAGAGTGACCTGTGCCTGTCCCAACACCTAGAGCTAGTCTCTCATTGGTTCCCCCTCTTCCCGTTCATCCTCAGGACAAATTGCAACCTGTACGGAACAGGAGGTTAAAGGTGCTGATTCTCCAAGGAGGGAGATTGCTAGTAAAGCGGCTGGAATGGCAAACCCGAGCACAAGGAGATGAGAAATGAGGTGCGTTTTGAAAACCTTTCCGGATCGCACGGTGTACCATCTTCTGGGTTTCTCATGCATGCTTTCGATGTAGGAAGATGCCCTTGAACCTGGAGATTTGGGACCCATGGCATGGGTACCACGCAGTATTACTTTAAAGGGTCTGCGTTTGCTCACCCAACCTCACCAAACCTCTCAGCCCCAAGAGTGTCCACCCTTATGTCTCAATCAACTGTGGGTCTAGATATGGTCAATCCAGGTGGCATCACAGCCCCTGAACGAATTTTGTAAGAATTTCTCTCTCTTTCACTGTCTTTGTTTCACGGGTTTTTAAAAGTAATTGATTTTTATAATGGGGTTTACCTGCTTTTCACTGCTGTGTTTTTGCCGCTTTACACCCACTGGACTCACTTACAGAGAGATATCAATGCATAGGTTTTAAGATTCTTACTAGTCAGATATATTCTTGGGCGGTGAATAGGGGGTGTTGAGTCCAATTCACTGAGCAAGGAGTAGGTCTTGTCTATTACCTATTGGGTTTATGGAACGGTATCTGAGCTAATTTGAAACCCTTGTTTTATGCATCACCCCACCTCACCTTTCCCGTTAAGCAGCCATAGTGTGTTTTCTAAACGTGTTACCCTGCTCTGATTTGTAATTCAGTTCAAGGGTAGCGGTTTTTATATTCCCTATATAAGTGATATCTTATGATAAGTATCTCTATCTGTGTGACTTATTTCACTTAGAATCGTCCTACCTAAATCCACTCATCTTGCTGCTACTAGCCTTATGACGTTGATTTCATGGCTGAGTGATATTCCATTGTACATAAGGACCACAACTTCTTTATCCATTTTTCTCTTTCCTGGGATATTTAAGGTGTAACCAAGTGGAGGTTCTTGTCAACAGAGCAGCCCTAAACTTTGGGGTGCCTGTGTCTTGCTGATTTTTAGTTTTCCCAATTTATACGCCCATGAGTGGAAGTGCCCTATGCTCGCTAAGCTGATTTTTTTCGATGTTTCAGGACACACCGTGCACTTCTCCAGAGTGGCTGTTGGCAATTTACATCCCGCCCATCAGCGTAGCCAGGCTCCCGTTTCTCCATGGCCTGTTTTGCATTTCTGGTTTTGACACTTTATTCAGCATGGCCCTTTTGACCGATGGGAAGCGAGACTTCTTTGTAGCGCTGATTTGCCTTTCCAGGTTGCTTGGTTGGCCAAAAAGGGCGTATGCGTTTTTTCCTGAATATATTCAGGAAAAAACGCATACGCCCTTTTTGGCCAAGGGCGTCATTGTCGAGGTTTTGCCGCTTTTCCTGTGCTTTAAAGGCGATTCGAATCTCCCTCCTGAAATCTGTTTCCTGCAATTCTGCCTTGCTTTCCAATCCTCTTCGTTGCCTTCCCTCAATATATTTGTGGACGAGAGTCATCATTTATAAGTCTGCAGGTTTGTGAATTGCAGTGCCCCTGAGCTCCATTTTTCAACTCGCTTTCTTGGGAGCTGGCCGCAAAAGCGCAGGATTGCTTCAGGCCCTATTCTGGTCCCGGGCGGCAGGCTGAGCCTGTGGTTAATTCTTCTTCCTGATGGGAAAATAGAGTGACCTGTGCCTGTCCCAACACCTAGAGCTAGTCTCTCATTGGTTCCCCCTCTTCCCGTTCATCCTCAGGACAAATTGCAACCTGTACGGAACAGGAGGTTAAAGGTGCTGATTCTCCAAGGAGGGAGATTGCTAGTAAAGCGGCTGGAATGGCAAACCCGAGCACAAGGAGATGAGAAATGAGGTGCGTTTTGAAAACCTTTCCGGATCGCACGGTGTACCATCTTCTGGGTTTCTCATGCATGCTTTCGATGTAGGAAGATGCCCTTGAACCTGGAGATTTGGGACCCATGGGATGGGTACCACGCAGTATTACTTTAAAGGGTCTGCGTTTGCTCACCCAACCTCACCAAACCTCTCAGCCCCAAGAGTGTCCACCCTTATGTCTCAATGAACTGTGGGTCTAGATATGGTCAATCCAGGTGGCATCACAGCCCCTGAACGAATTTTGTAAGAATTTCTCTCTCTTTCACTGTCTTTGTTTCACGGGTTTTTAAAAGTAATTGATTTTTATAATTGGGTTTACCTGCTTTTCACTGCTGTGTTTTTGCCGCTTTACACCCACTGGACTCACTTACAGAGAGATATCAATGCATAGGTTTTAAGATTCTTACTAGTCAGATATATTCTTGGGCGGTGAATAGGGGGTGTTGAGTCCAATTCACTGAGCAAGGAGTAGGTCTTGTCTATTACCTATTGGGTTTATGGAACGGTATCTGAGCTAATTTGAAACCCTTGTTTTATGCATCACCCCACCTCACCTTTCCCGTTAAGCAGCCATAGTGTGTTTTCTAAACGTGTTACCCTGCTCTGATTTGTAATTCAGTTCAAGGGTAGCGGTTTTTATATTCCCTCTATAAGTGATATCTTATGATAAGTATCTTTTTCTGTGTGACTTATTTCACTTAGAATCGTCCTACCTAAATCCACTCATCTTGCTGCTACTAGCCTTATGACGTTGATTTCATGGCTGAGTGATATTCCATTGTACATAAGGACCACAACTTCTTTATCCATTTTTCTCTTTCCTGGGATATTTAAGGTGTAACGAAGTGGAGGTTCTTGTCAACAGAGCAGCCCTAAACTTTGGGGTGCCTGTGTCTTGCTGATTTTTAGTTTTCCCAATTTATACGCCCATGAGTGGAAGTGCCCTATGCTCGCTAAGCTGATTTTTTTCGATGTTTCAGGACACACCGTGCACTTCTCCAGAGTGGCTGTTGGCAATTTACATCCCGCCCATCAGCGTAGCCAGGCTCCCGTTTCTCCATGGCCTGTTTTGCATTTCTGGTTTTGACACTTTATTCAGCATGGCCCTTTTGACCGATGGGAAGCGAGACTTCTTTGTAGCGCTGATTTGCCTTTCCAGGTTGCTTGGTTGGCCAAAAAGGGCGTATGCGTTTTTTCCTGAATATATTCAGGAAAAAACGCATACGCCCTTTTTGGCCAAGGGCGTCATTGTCGAGGTTTTGCCGCTTTTCCTGTGCTTTAAAGGCGATTCGAATCTCCCTCCTGAAATCTGTTTCCTGCAATTCTGCCTTGCTTTCCAATCCTCTTCGTTGCCTTCCCTCAATATATTTGTGGACGAGAGTCATCATTTATAAGTCTGCAGGTTTGTGAATTGCAGTGCCCCTGAGCTCCATTTTTCAACTCGCTTTCTTGGGAGCTGGCCGCAAAAGCGCAGGATTGCTTCAGGCCCTATTCTGGTCCCGGGCGGCAGGCTGAGCCTGTGGTTAATTCTTCTTCCTGATGGGAAAATAGAGTGACCTGTGCCTGTCCCAACACCTAGAGCTAGTCTCTCATTGGTTCCCCCTCTTCCCGTTCATCCTCAGGACAAATTGCAACCTGTACGGAACAGGAGGTTAAAGGTGCTGATTCTCCAAGGAGGGAGATTGCTAGTAAAGCGGCTGGAATGGCAAACCCGAGCACAAGGAGATGAGAAATGAGGTGCGTTTTGAAAACCTTTCCGGATCGCACGGTGTACCATCTTCTGGGTTTCTCATGCATGCTTTCGATGTAGGAAGATGCCCTTGAACCTGGAGATTTGGGACCCATGGCATGGGTACCACGCAGTATTACTTTAAAGGGTCTGCGTTTGCTCACCCAACCTCACCAAACCTCTCAGCCCCAAGAGTGTCCACCCTTATGTCTCAATCAACTGTGGGTCTAGATATGGTCAATCCAGGTGGCATCACAGCCCCTGAACGAATTTTGTAAGAATTTCTCTCTCTTTCACTGTCTTTGTTTCACGGGTTTTTAAAAGTAATTGATTTTTATAATGGGGTTTACCTGCTTTTCACTGCTGTGTTTTTGCCGCTTTACACCCACTGGACTCACTTACAGAGAGATATCAATGCATAGGTTTTAAGATTCTTACTAGTCAGATATATTCTTGGGCGGTGAATAGGGGGTGTTGAGTCCAATTCACTGAGCAAGGAGTAGGTCTTGTCTATTACCTATTGGGTTTATGGAACGGTATCTGAGCTAATTTGAAACCCTTGTTTTATGCATCACCCCACCTCACCTTTCCCGTTAAGCAGCCATAGTGTGTTTTCTAAACGTGTTACCCTGCTCTGATTTGTAATTCAGTTCAAGGGTAGCGGTTTTTATATTCCCTATATAAGTGATATCTTATGATAAGTATCTCTATCTGTGTGACTTATTTCACTTAGAATCGTCCTACCTAAATCCACTCATCTTGCTGCTACTAGCCTTATGACGTTGATTTCATGGCTGAGTGATATTCCATTGTACATAAGGACCACAACTTCTTTATCCATTTTTCTCTTTCCTGGGATATTTAAGGTGTAACCAAGTGGAGGTTCTTGTCAACAGAGCAGCCCTAAACTTTGGGGTGCCTGTGTCTTGCTGATTTTTAGTTTTCCCAATTTATACGCCCATGAGTGGAAGTGCCCTATGCTCGCTAAGCTGATTTTTTTCGATGTTTCAGGACACACCGTGCACTTCTCCAGAGTGGCTGTTGGCAATTTACATCCCGCCCATCAGCGTAGCCAGGCTCCCGTTTCTCCATGGCCTGTTTTGCATTTCTGGTTTTGACACTTTATTCAGCATGGCCCTTTTGACCGATGGGAAGCGAGACTTCTTTGTAGCGCTGATTTGCCTTTCCAGGTTGCTTGGTTGGCCAAAAAGGGCGTATGCGTTTTTTCCTGAATATATTCAGGAAAAAACGCATACGCCCTTTTTGGCCAAGGGCGTCATTGTCGAGGTTTTGCCGCTTTTCCTGTGCTTTAAAGGCGATTCGAATCTCCCTCCTGAAATCTGTTTCCTGCAATTCTGCCTTGCTTTCCAATCCTCTTCGTTGCCTTCCCTCAATATATTTGTGGACGAGAGTCATCATTTATAAGTCTGCAGGTTTGTGAATTGCAGTGCCCCTGAGCTCCATTTTTCAACTCGCTTTCTTGGGAGCTGGCCGCAAAAGCGCAGGATTGCTTCAGGCCCTATTCTGGTCCCGGGCGGCAGGCTGAGCCTGTGGTTAATTCTTCTTCCTGATGGGAAAATAGAGTGACCTGTGCCTGTCCCAACACCTAGAGCTAGTCTCTCATTGGTTCCCCCTCTTCCCGTTCATCCTCAGGACAAATTGCAACCTGTACGGAACAGGAGGTTAAAGGTGCTGATTCTCCAAGGAGGGAGATTGCTAGTAAAGCGGCTGGAATGGCAAACCCGAGCACAAGGAGATGAGAAATGAGGTGCGTTTTGAAAACCTTTCCGGATCGCACGGTGTACCATCTTCTGGGTTTCTCATGCATGCTTTCGATGTAGGAAGATGCCCTTGAACCTGGAGATTTGGGACCCATGGGATGGGTACCACGCAGTATTACTTTAAAGGGTCTGCGTTTGCTCACCCAACCTCACCAAACCTCTCAGCCCCAAGAGTGTCCACCCTTATGTCTCAATGAACTGTGGGTCTAGATATGGTCAATCCAGGTGGCATCACAGCCCCTGAACGAATTTTGTAAGAATTTCTCTCTCTTTCACTGTCTTTGTTTCACGGGTTTTTAAAAGTAATTGATTTTTATAATTGGGTTTACCTGCTTTTCACTGCTGTGTTTTTGCCGCTTTACACCCACTGGACTCACTTACAGAGAGATATCAATGCATAGGTTTTAAGATTCTTACTAGTCAGATATATTCTTGGGCGGTGAATAGGGGGTGTTGAGTCCAATTCACTGAGCAAGGAGTAGGTCTTGTCTATTACCTATTGGGTTTATGGAACGGTATCTGAGCTAATTTGAAACCCTTGTTTTATGCATCACCCCACCTCACCTTTCCCGTTAAGCAGCCATAGTGTGTTTTCTAAACGTGTTACCCTGCTCTGATTTGTAATTCAGTTCAAGGGTAGCGGTTTTTATATTCCCTCTATAAGTGATATCTTATGATAAGTATCTTTTTCTGTGTGACTTATTTCACTTAGAATCGTCCTACCTAAATCCACTCATCTTGCTGCTACTAGCCTTATGACGTTGATTTCATGGCTGAGTGATATTCCATTGTACATAAGGACCACAACTTCTTTATCCATTTTTCTCTTTCCTGGGATATTTAAGGTGTAACGAAGTGGAGGTTCTTGTCAACAGAGCAGCCCTAAACTTTGGGGTGCCTGTGTCTTGCTGATTTTTAGTTTTCCCAATTTATACGCCCATGAGTGGATGTGCCCTATGCTCCCTAAGCTGATTTTTTTCGATGTTTCAGGACACACCGTGCACTTCTCCAGAGTGGCTGTTGGCAATTTACATCCCGCCCATCAGCGTAGCCAGGCTCCCGTTTCTCCATGGCCTGTTTTGCATTTCTGGTTTTGACACTTTATTCAGCATGGCCCTTTAGACCGATGGGAAGCGAGACTTCTTTGTAGCGCTGATTTGCCTTTCCAGGTTGCTTGGTTGGCCAAAAAGGGCGTATGCGTTTTTTCCTGAATATATTCAGGAAAAAACGCATACGCCCTTTTTGGCCAAGGGCGTCATTGTCGAGGTTTTGCCGCTTTTCCTGTGCTTTAAAGGCGATTCGAATCTCCCTCCTGAAATCTGTTTCCTGCAATTCTGTCTTGCTTTCCAATCCTCTTCGTTGCCTTCCCTCAATATATTTGTGGACGAGACTCATCATTTATAAGTCTGCAGGTTTGTGAATTGCAGTGCCCCTGAGCTCCATTTTTCAACTCGCTTTCTTGGGAGCTGGCCGCAAAAGCGCAGGATTGCTTCAAGCCCTATTCTGGTCCCGGGCGGCAGGCTGAGCCTGTGGTTAATTCTTCTTCCTGATGGGAAAATAGAGTGACCTGTGCCTGTCCCAACACCTAGAGCTAGTCTCTCATTGGTTCCCCCTCTTCCCGTTCATCCTCAGGACAAATTGCAACCTGTACGGAACAGGAGGTTAAAGGTGCTGATTCTCCAAGGAGGGAGATTGCTAGTAAAGCGGCTGGAATGGCAAACCCGAGCACAAGGAGATGAGAAATGAGGTGCGTTTTGAAAACCTTTCCGGATCGCACGGTGTACCATCTTCTGGGTTTCTCATGCATGCTTTCGATGTAGGAAGATGCCCTTGAACCTGGAGATTTGGGAGCCATGGCATGGGTACCACGCAGTATTACTTTAAAGGGTCTGCGTTTGCTCACCCAACCTCACCAAACCTCTCAGCCCCAAGAGTGTCCACCCTTATGTCTCAATCAACTGTGGGTCTAGATATGGTCAATCCAGGTGGCATCACAGCCCCTGAACGAATTTTGTAAGAATTTCTCTCTCTTTCACTGTCTTTGTTTCACGGGTTTTTAAAAGTAATTGATTTTTATAATGGGGTTTACCTGCTTTTCACTGCTGTGTTTTTGCCGCTTTACACCCACTGGACTCACTTACAGAGAGATATCAATGCATAGGTTTTAAGATTCTTACTAGTCAGATATATTCTTGGGCGGTGAATAGGGGGTGTTGAGTCCAATTCACTGAGCAAGGAGTAGGTCTTGTCTATTACCTATTGGGTTTATGGAACGGTATCTGAGCTAATTTGAAACCCTTGTTTTATGCATCACCCCACCTCACCTTTCCCGTTAAGCAGCCATAGTGTGTTTTCTAAACGTGTTACCCTGCTCTGATTTGTAATTCAGTTCAAGGGTAGCGGTTTTTATATTCCCTCTATAAGTGATATCTTATGATAAGTATCTTTATCTGTGTGACTTATTTCACTTAGAATCGTCCTACCTAAATCCACTCATCTTGCTGCTACTAGCCTTATGACGTTGATTTCATGGCTGAGTGATATTCCATTGTACATAAGGACCACAACTTCTTTATCCATTTTTCTCTTTCCTGGGATATTTAAGGTGTAACCAAGTGGAGGTTCTTGTCAACAGAGCAGCCCTAAACTTTGGGGTGCCTGTGTCTTGCTGATTTTTAGTTTTCCCAATTTATACGCCCATGAGTGGAAGTGCCCTATGCTCGCTAAGCTGATTTTTTTCGATGTTTCAGGACACACCGTGCACTTCTCCAGAGTGGCTGTTGGCAATTTACATCCCGCCCATCAGCGTAGCCAGGCTCCCGTTTCTCCATGGCCTGTTTTGCATTTCTGGTTTTGACACTTTATTCAGCATGGCCCTTTTGACCGATGGGAAGCGAGACTTCTTTGTAGCGCTGATTTGCCTTTCCAGGTTGCTTGGTTGGCCAAAAAGGGCGTATGCGTTTTTTCCTGAATATATTCAGGAAAAAACGCATACGCCCTTTTTGGCCAAGGGCGTCATTGTCGAGGTTTTGCCGCTTTTCCTGTGCTTTAAAGGCGATTCGAATCTCCCTCCTGAAATCTGTTTCCTGCAATTCTGCCTTGCTTTCCAATCCTCTTCGTTGCCTTCCCTCAATATATTTGTGGACGAGAGTCATCATTTATAAGTCTGCAGGTTTGTGAATTGCAGTGCCCCTGAGCTCCATTTTTCAACTCGCTTTCTTGGGAGCTGGCCGCAAAAGCGCAGGATTGCTTCAGGCCCTATTCTGGTCCCGGGCGGCAGGCTGAGCCTGTGGTTAATTCTTCTTCCTGATGGGAAAATAGAGTGACCTGTGCCTGTCCCAACACCTAGAGCTAGTCTCTCATTGGTTCCCCCTCTTCCCGTTCATCCTCAGGACAAATTGCAACCTGTACGGAACAGGAGGTTAAAGGTGCTGATTCTCCAAGGAGGGAGATTGCTAGTAAAGCGGCTGGAATGGCAAACCCGAGCACAAGGAGATGAGAAATGAGGTGCGTTTTGAAAACCTTTCCGGATCGCACGGTGTACCATCTTCTGGGTTTCTCATGCATGCTTTCGATGTAGGAAGATGCCCTTGAACCTGGAGATTTGGGACCCATGGCATGGGTACCACGCAGTATTACTTTAAAGGGTCTGCGTTTGCTCACCCAACCTCACCAAACCTCTCAGCCCCAAGAGTGTCCACCCTTATGTCTCAATCAACTGTGGGTCTAGATATGGTCAATCCAGGTGGCATCACAGCCCCTGAACGAATTTTGTAAGAATTTCTCTCTCTTTCACTGTCTTTGTTTCACGGGTTTTTAAAAGTAATTGATTTTTATAATTGGGTTTACCTGCTTTTCACTGCTGTGTTTTTGCCGCTTTACACCCACTGGACTCACTTACAGAGAGATATCAATGCATAGGTTTTAAGATTCTTACTAGTCAGATATATTCTTGGGCGGTGAATAGGGGGTGTTGAGTCCAATTCACTGAGCAAGGAGTAGGTCTTGTCTATTACCTATTGGGTTTATGGAACGGTATCTGAGCTAATTTGAAACCCTTGTTTTATGCATCACCCCACCTCACCTTTCCCGTTAAGCAGCCATAGTGTGTTTTCTAAACGTGTTACCCTGCTCTGATTTGTAATTCAGTTCAAGGGTAGCGGTTTTTATATTCCCTCTATAAGTGATATCTTATGATAAGTATCTTTTTCTGTGTGACTTATTTCACTTAGAATCGTCCTACCTAAATCCACTCATCTTGCTGCTACTAGCCTTATGACGTTGATTTCATGGCTGAGTGATATTCCATTGTACATAAGGACCACAACTTCTTTATCCATTTTTCTCTTTCCTGGGATATTTAAGGTGTAACGAAGTGGAGGTTCTTGTCAACAGAGCAGCCCTAAACTTTGGGGTGCCTGTGTCTTGCTGATTTTTAGTTTTCCCAATTTATACGCCCATGAGTGGATGTGCCCTATGCTCCCTAAGCTGATTTTTTTCGATGTTTCAGGACACACCGTGCACTTCTCCAGAGTGGCTGTTGGCAATTTACATCCCGCCCATCAGCGTAGCCAGGCTCCCGTTTCTCCATGGCCTGTTTTGCATTTCTGGTTTTGACACTTTATTCAGCATGGCCCTTTAGACCGATGGGAAGCGAGACTTCTTTGTAGCGCTGATTTGCCTTTCCAGGTTGCTTGGTTGGCCAAAAAGGGCGTATGCGTTTTTTCCTGAATATATTCAGGAAAAAACGCATACGCCCTTTTTGGCCAAGGGCGTCATTGTCGAGGTTTTGCCGCTTTTCCTGTGCTTTAAAGGCGATTCGAATCTCCCTCCTGAAATCTGTTTCCTGCAATTCTGTCTTGCTTTCCAATCCTCTTCGTTGCCTTCCCTCAATATATTTGTGGACGAGACTCATCATTTATAAGTCTGCAGGTTTGTGAATTGCAGTGCCCCTGAGCTCCATTTTTCAACTCGCTTTCTTGGGAGCTGGCCGCAAAAGCGCAGGATTGCTTCAAGCCCTATTCTGGTCCCGGGCGGCAGGCTGAGCCTGTGGTTAATTCTTCTTCCTGATGGGAAAATAGAGTGACCTGTGCCTGTCCCAACACCTAGAGCTAGTCTCTCATTGGTTCCCCCTCTTCCCGTTCATCCTCAGGACAAATTGCAACCTGTACGGAACAGGAGGTTAAAGGTGCTGATTCTCCAAGGAGGGAGATTGCTAGTAAAGCGGCTGGAATGGCAAACCCGAGCACAAGGAGATGAGAAATGAGGTGCGTTTTGAAAACCTTTCCGGATCGCACGGTGTACCATCTTCTGGGTTTCTCATGCATGCTTTCGATGTAGGAAGATGCCCTTGAACCTGGAGATTTGGGAGCCATGGCATGGGTACCACGCAGTATTACTTTAAAGGGTCTGCGTTTGCTCACCCAACCTCACCAAACCTCTCAGCCCCAAGAGTGTCCACCCTTATGTCTCAATCAACTGTGGGTCTAGATATGGTCAATCCAGGTGGCATCACAGCCCCTGAACGAATTTTGTAAGAATTTCTCTCTCTTTCACTGTCTTTGTTTCACGGGTTTTTAAAAGTAATTGATTTTTATAATGGGGTTTACCTGCTTTTCACTGCTGTGTTTTTGCCGCTTTACACCCACTGGACTCACTTACAGAGAGATATCAATGCATAGGTTTTAAGATTCTTACTAGTCAGATATATTCTTGGGCGGTGAATAGGTGGTGTTGAGTCCAATTCACTGAGCAAGGAGTAGGTCTTGTCTATTACCTATTGGGTTTATGGAACGGTATCTGAGCTAATTTGAAACCCTTGTTTTATGCATCACCCCACCTCACCTTTCCCGTTAAGCAGCCATAGTGTGTTTTCTAAACGTGTTACCCTGCTCTGATTTGTAATTCAGTTCAAGGGTAGCGGTTTTTATATTCCCTCTATAAGTGATATCTTATGATAAGTATCTTTATCTGTGTGACTTATTTCACTTAGAATCGTCCTACCTAAATCCACTCATCTTGCTGCTACTAGCCTTATGACGTTGATTTCATGGCTGAGTGATATTCCATTGTACATAAGGACCACAACTTCTTTATCCATTTTTCTCTTTCCTGGGATATTTAAGGTGTAACCAAGTGGAGGTTCTTGTCAACAGAGCAGCCCTAAACTTTGGGGTGCCTGTGTCTTGCTGATTTTTAGTTTTCCCAATTTATACGCCCATGAGTGGAAGTGCCCTATGCTCGCTAAGCTGATTTTTTTCGATGTTTCAGGACACACCGTGCACTTCTCCAGAGTGGCTGTTGGCAATTTACATCCCGCCCATCAGCGTAGCCAGGCTCCCGTTTCTCCATGGCCTGTTTTGCATTTCTGGTTTTGACACTTTATTCAGCATGGCCCTTTTGACCGATGGGAAGCGAGACTTCTTTGTAGCGCTGATTTGCCTTTCCAGGTTGCTTGGTTGGCCAAAAAGGGCGTATGCGTTTTTTCCTGAATATATTCAGGAAAAAACGCATACGCCCTTTTTGGCCAAGGGCGTCATTGTCGAGGTTTTGCCGCTTTTCCTGTGCTTTAAAGGCGATTCGAATCTCCCTCCTGAAATCTGTTTCCTGCAATTCTGCCTTGCTTTCCAATCCTCTTCGTTGCCTTCCCTCAATATATTTGTGGACGAGAGTCATCATTTATAAGTCTGCAGGTTTGTGAATTGCAGTGCCCCTGAGCTCCATTTTTCAACTCGCTTTCTTGGGAGCTGGCCGCAAAAGCGCAGGATTGCTTCAGGCCCTATTCTGGTCCCGGGCGGCAGGCTGAGCCTGTGGTTAATTCTTCTTCCTGATGGGAAAATAGAGTGACCTGTGCCTGTCCCAACACCTAGAGCTAGTCTCTCATTGGTTCCCCCTCTTCCCGTTCATCCTCAGGACAAATTGCAACCTGTACGGAACAGGAGGTTAAAGGTGCTGATTCTCCAAGGAGGGAGATTGCTAGTAAAGCGGCTGGAATGGCAAACCCGAGCACAAGGAGATGAGAAATGAGGTGCGTTTTGAAAACCTTTCCGGATCGCACGGTGTACCATCTTCTGGGTTTCTCATGCATGCTTTCGATGTAGGAAGATGCCCTTGAACCTGGAGATTTGGGACCCATGGGATGGGTACCACGCAGTATTACTGTAAAGGGTCTGCGTTTGCTCACCCAACCTCACCAAACCTCTCAGCCCCAAGAGTGTCCACCCTTATGTCTCAATCAACTGTGGGTCTAGATATGGTCAATCCAGGTGGCATCACAGCCCCTGAACGAATTTTGTAAGAATTTCTCTCTCTTTCACTGTCTTTGTTTCACGGGTTTTTAAAAGTAATTGATTTTTATAATGGGGTTTACCTGCTTTTCACTGCTGTGTTTTTGCCGCTTTACACCCACTGGACTCACTTACAGAGAGATATCAATGCATAGGTTTTAAGATTCTTACTAGTCAGATATATTCTTGGGCGGTGAATAGGGGGTGTTGAGTCCAATTCACTGAGCAAGGAGTAGGTCTTGTCTATTACCTATTGGGTTTATGGAACGGTATCTGAGCTAATTTGAAACCCTTGTTTTATGCATCACCCCACCTCACCTTTCCCGTTAAGCAGCCATAGTGTGTTTTCTAAACGTGTTACCCTGCTCTGATTTGTAATTCAATTCAAGGGTAGCGGTTTTTATATTCCCTCTATAAGTGATATCTTATGATAAGTATCTTTTTCTGTGTGACTTATTTCACTTAGAATCGTCCTACCTAAATCCACTCATCTTGCTGCTACTAGCCTTATGACGTTGATTTCATGGCTGAGTGATATTCCATTGTACATAAGGACCACAACTTCTTTATCCATTTTTCTCTTTCCTGGGATATTTAAGGTGTAACGAAGTGGAGGTTCTTGTCAACAGAGCAGCCCTAAACTTTGGGGTGCCTGTGTCTTGCTGATTTTTAGTTTTCCCAATTTATACGCCCATGAGTGGAAGTGACCTATGCTCCCTAAGCTGATTTTTTTCGATGTTTCAGGACACACCGTGCACTTCTCCAGAGTGGCTGTTGGCAATTTACATCCCGCCCATCAGCGTAGCCAGGCTCCCGTTTCTCCATGGCCTGTTTTGCATTTCTGGTTTTGACACTTTTTTCAGCATGGCCCTTTTGACCGATGGGAAGCGAGACTTCTTTGTAGCGCTGATTTGCCTTTCCAGGTTGCTTGGTTGGCCAAAAAGGGCGTATGCTTTTTTTCCTGAATATATTCAGGAAAAAACGCATACGCCCTTTTTGGCCAAGGGCATCATTGTCGAGGTTTTGCCGCTTTTCCTGTGCTTTAAAGGCGATTCGAATCTCCCTCCTGAAATCTGTTTCCTGCAATTCTGTCTTGCTTTCCAATCCTCTTCGTTGCCTTCCCTCAATATATTTGTGGACGAGAGTCATCATTTATAAGTCTGCAGGTTTGTGAATTGCAGTGCCCCTGAGCTCCATTTTTCAACTCGCTTTCTTGGGAGCTGGCCGCAAAAGCGCAGGATTGCTTCAGGCCCTATTCTGGTCCCGGGCGGCAGGCTGAGCCTCTGGTTAATTCTTCTTCCTGATGGGAAAATAGAGTGACCTGTGCCTGTCCCAACACCTAGAGCTAGTCTCTCCTTGGTTCCCCCTCTTCCCGTTCATCCTCAGGACAAATTGCAACCTGTACGGAACAGGAGGTTAAAGGTGCTGATTCTCCAAGGAGGGAGATTGCTAGTAAAGCGGCTGGAATGGCAAACCCGAGCACAAGGAGATGAGAAATGAGGTGCGTTTTGAAAACCTTTCCGGATCACACGGTGTACCATCTTCTGGGTTTCTCATGCATGCTTTCGATGTAGGAAGATGCCCTTGAACCTGGAGATTTGGGACCCATGGGATGGGTACCACGCAGTATTACTTTAAAGGGTCTGCGTTTGCTCACCCAACCTCACCAAACCTCTCAGCCCCAAGAGTGTCCACCCTTATGTCTCAATCAACTGTGGGTCTAGATATGGTCAATCCAGGTGGCATCACAGCCCCTGAACGAATTTTGTAAGAATTTCTCTCTCTTTCACTGTCTTTGTTTCACGGGTTTTTAAAAGTAATTGATTTTTATAATGGGGTTTACCTGCTTTTCACTGCTGTGTTTTTGCCGCTTTACACCCACTGGACTCACTTACAGAGAGATATCAATGCATAGGTTTTAAGATTCTTACTAGTCAGATATATTCTTGGGCGGTGAATAGGGGGTGTTGAGTCCAATTCACTGAGCAAGGAGTAGGTCTTGTCTGTTACCTATTGGGTTTATGGAACGGTATCTGAGCTAATTTGAAACCCTTGTTTTATGCATCACCCCACCTCACCTTTCCCGTTAAGCAGCCATAGTGTGTTTTCTAAACGTGTGACCCTGCTCTGATTTGTAATTCAGTTCAAGGGTAGCGGTTTTTATATTCCCTCTATAAGTGAAATCTTATGATAAGTATCTTTATCTGTGTGACTTATTTCACTTAGAATCGTCCTACCTAAATCCACTCATCTTGCTGCTACTAGCCTTATGACGTTGATTTCATGGCTGAGTGATATTCCATTGTACATAAGGACCACAACTTCTTTATCCATTTTTCTCTTTCCTGGGATATTTAAGGTGTAACGAAGTGGAGGTTCTTGTCAACAGAGCAGCCCTAAACTTTGGGGTGCCTGTGTCTTGCTGATTTTTAGTTTTCCCAATTTATACGCCCATGAGTGGAAGTGCCCTATGCTCCCTAAGCTGAGTTTTTTCGATGTTTCAGGACACACCGTGCACTTCTCCAGAGTGGCTGTTGGCAATTTACATCCCGCCCATCAGCGTAGCCAGGCTCCCGTTTCTCCATGGCCTGTTTTGCATTTCTGGTTTTGACACTTTCTTCAGCATGGCCCTTTTGACCGATGGGAAGCGAGACTTCTTTGTAGCGCTGATTTGCCTTTCCAGGTTGCTTGGTTGGCCAAAAAGGGCGTATGCGTTTTTTCCTGAATATATTCAGGAAAAAACGCATACGCCCTTTTTGGCCAAGGGCATCATTGTCGAGGTTTTGCCGCTTTTCCTGTGCTTTAAAGGCGATTCGAATCTCCCTCCTGAAATCTGTTTCCTGCAATTCTGCCTTGCTTTCCAATCCTCTTCGTTGCCTTCCCTCAATATATTTGTGGACGAGAGTCATCATTTATAAGTCTGCAGGTTTGTGAATTGCAGTGCCCCTGAGCTCCATTTTTCAACTCGCTTTCTTGGGAGCTGGCCGCAAAAGCGCAGGATTGCTTCAGGCCCTATTCTGGTCCCGGGCGGCAGGCTGAGCCTGTGGTTAATTCTTCTTCCTGATGGGAAAATAGAGTGACCTGTGCCTGTCCCAACACCTAGAGCTAGTCTCTCATTGGTTCCCCCTCTTCCCGTTCATCCTCAGGACAAATTGCAACCTGTACGGAACAGGAGGTTAAAGGTGCTGATTCTCCAAGGAGGGAGATTGCTAGTAAAGCGGCTGGAATGGCAAACCCGAGCACAAGGAGATGAGAAATGAGGTGCGTTTTGAAAACCTTTCCGGATCACACGGTGTACCATCTTCTGGGTTTCTCATGCATGCTTTCGATGTAGGAAGATGCCCTTGAACCTGGAGATTTGGGACCCATGGGATGGGTACCACGCAGTATTACTTTAAAGGGTCTGCGTTTGCTCACCCAACCTCACCAAACCTCTCAGCCCCAAGAGTGTCCACCCTTATGTCTCAATCAACTGTGGGTCTAGATATGGTCAATCCAGGTGGCATCACAGCCCCTGAACGAATTTTGTAAGAATTTCTCTCTCTTTCACTGTCTTTGTTTCACGGGTTTTTAAAAGTAATTGATTTTTATAATGGGGTTTACCTGCTTTTCACTGCTGTGTTTTTGCCGCTTTACACCCACTGGACTCACTTACAGAGAGATATCAATGCATAGGTTTTAAGATTCTTACTAGTCAGATATATTCTTGGGCGGTGAATAGGGGGTGTTGAGTCCAATTCACTGAGCAAGGAGTAGGTCTTGTCTGTTACCTATTGGGTTTATGGAACGGTATCTGAGCTAATTTGAAACCCTTGTTTTATGCATCACCCCACCTCACCTTTCCCGTTAAGCAGCCATAGTGTGTTTTCTAAACGTGTGACCCTGCTCTGATTTGTAATTCAGTTCAAGGGTAGCGGTTTTTATATTCCCTCTATAAGTGATATCTTATGATAAGTATCTTTATCTGTGTGACTTATTTCACTTAGAATCGTCCTACCTAAATCCACTCATCTTGCTGCTACTAGCCTTATGACGTTGATTTCATGGCTGAGTGATATTCCATTGTACATAAGGACCACAACTTCTTTATCCATTTTTCTCTTTCCTGGGATATTTAAGGTGTAACGAAGTGGAGGTTCTTGTCAACAGAGCAGCCCTAAACTTTGGGGTGCCTGTGTCTTGCTGATTTTTAGTTTTCCCAATTTATACGCCCATGAGTGGAAGTGCCCTATGCTCCCTAAGCTGAGTTTTTTCGATGTTTCAGGACACACCGTGCACTTCTCCAGAGTGGCTGTTGGCAATTTACATCCCGCCCATCAGCGTAGCCAGGCTCCCGTTTCTCCATGGCCTGTTTTGCATTTCTGGTTTTGACACTTTATTCAGCATGGCCCTTTTGACCGATGGGAAGCGAGACTTCTTTGTAGCGCTGATTTGCCTTTCCAGGTTGCTTGGTTGGCCAAAAAGGGCGTATGCGTTTTTTCCTGAATATATTCAGGAAAAAACGCATACGCCCTTTTTGGCCAAGGGCATCATTGTCGAGGTTTTGCCGCTTTTCCTGTGCTTTAAAGACGATTCGAATCTCCCTCCTGAAATCTGTTTCCTGCAATTCTGCCTTGCTTTCCAATCCTCTTCGTTGCCTTCCCTCAATATATTTGTGGACGAGAGTCATCATTTATAAGTCTGCAGGTTTGTGAATTGCAGTGCCCCTGAGCTCCATTTTTCAACTCGCTTTCTTGGGAGCTGGCCGCAAAAGCGCAGGATTGCTTCAGGCCCTATTCTGGTCCCGGGCGGCAGGCTGAGCCTGTGGTTAATTCTTCTTCCTGAGGGGAAAATAGAGTGACCTGTGCCTGTCCCAACACCTAGAGCTAGTCTCTCATTGGTTCCCCCTCTTCCCGTTCATCCTCAGGACAAATTGCAACCTGTACGGAACAGGAGGTTAAAGGTGCTGATTCTCCAAGGAGGGAGATTGCTAGTAAAGCGGCTGGAATGGCAAACCCGAGCACAAGGAGATGAGAAATGAGGTGCGTTTTGAAAACCTTTCCGGATCACACGGTGTACCATCTTCTGGGTTTCTCATGCATGCTTTCGATGTAGGAAGATGCCCTTGAACCTGGAGATTTGGGACCCATGGGATGGGTACCACGCAGTATTACTGTAAAGGGTCTGCGTTTGCTCACCCAACCTCACCAAACCTCTCAGCCCCAAGAGTGTCCACCCTTATGTCTCAATCAACTGTGGGTCTAGATATGGTCAATCCAGGTGGCATCACAGCCCCTGAACGAATTTTGTAAGAATTTCTCTCTCTTTCACTGTCTTTGTTTCACGGGTTTTTAAAAGTAATTGATTTTTATAATGGGGTTTACCTGCTTTTCACTGCTGTGTTTTTGCCGCTTTACACCCACTGGACTCACTTACAGAGAGATATCAATGCATAGGTTTTAAGATTCTTACTAGTCAGATATATTCTTGGGCGGTGAATAGGGGGTGTTGAGTCCAATTCACTGAGCAAGGAGTAGGTCTTGTCTGTTACCTATTGGGTTTATGGAACGGTATCTGAGCTAATTTGAAACCCTTGTTTTATGCATCACCCCACCTCACCTTTCCCGTTAAGCAGCCATAGTGTGTTTTCTAAACGTGTGACCCTGCTCTGATTTGTAATTCAGTTCAAGGGTAGCGGTTTTTATATTCCCTCTATAAGTGATATCTTATGATAAGTATCTTTTTCTGTGTGACTTATTTCACTTAGAATCGTCCTACCTAAATCCACTCATCTTGCTGCTACTAGCCTTATGACGTTGATTTCATGGCTGAGTGATATTCCATTGTACATAAGGACCACAACTTCTTTATCCATTTTTCTCTTTCCTGGGATATTTAAGGTGTAACGAAGTGGAGGTTCTTGTCAACAGAGTAGCCCTAAACTTTGGGGTGCCTGTGTCTTGCTGATTTTTAGTTTTCCCAATTTATACGCCCATGAGTGGAAGTGCCCTATGCTCCCTAAGCTGATTTTTTTCGATGTTTCAGGACACACCGTGCACTTCTCCAGAGTGGCTGTTGGCAATTTACATCCCGCCCATCAGCGTAGCCAGGCTCCCGTTTCTCCATGGCCTGTTTTGCATTTCTGGTTTTGACACTTTATTCAGCATGGCCCTTTTGACCGATGGGAAGCGAGACTTCTTTGTAGCGCTGATTTGCCTTTCCAGGTTGCTTGGTTGGCCAAAAAGGGCGTATGCGTTTTTTCCTGAATATATTCAGGAAAAAACGCATACGCCCTTTTTGGCCAAGGGCATCATTGTCGAGGTTTTGCCGCTTTTCCTGTGCTTTAAAGGCGATTCGAATCTCCCTCCTGAAATCTGTTTCCTGCAATTCTGCCTTGCTTTCCAATCCTCTTCGTTGCCTTCCCTCAATATATTTGTGGACGAGAGTCATCATTTATAAGTCTGCAGGTTTGTGAATTGCAGTGCCCCTGAGCTCCATTTTTCAACTCGCTTTCTTGGGAGCTGGCCGCAAAAGCGCAGGATTGCTTCAGGCCCTATTCTGGTCCCGGGCGGCAGGCTGAGCCTGTGGTTAATTCTTCTTCCTGATGGGAAAATAGAGTGACCTGTGCCTGTCCCAACACCTAGAGCTAGTCTCTCATTGGTTCCCCCTCTTCCCGTTCATCCTCAGTACAAATTGCAACCTGTACGGAACAGGAGGTTAAAGGTGCTGATTCTCCAAGGAGGGAGATTGCTAGTAAAGTGGCTGGAATGGCAAACCCGAGCACAAGGAGATGAGAAATGAGGTGCGTTTTGAAAACCTTTCCGGATCACACGGTGTACCATCTTCTGGGTTTCTCATGCATGCTTTCGATGTAGGAAGATGCCCTTGAACCTGGAGATTTGGGACCCATGGGATGGCTACCACGCAGTATTACTTTAAAGGGTCTGCGTTTGCTCACCCAACCTCACCAAACCTCTCAGCCCCAAGAGTGTCCACCCTAATGTCTCAATCAACTGTGGGTCTAGATATGGTCAATCCAGGTGGCATCACAACCCCTGAACGAATTTTGTAAGAATTTCTCTCTCTTTCACTGTCTTTGTTTCACGGGTTTTTAAAAGTAATTGATTTTTATAATGGGGTTTACCTGCTTTTCACTGCTGTGTTTTTGCCGCTTTACACCCACTGGACTCACTTACAGAGAGATATCAATGCATAGGTTTTAAGATTCTTACTAGTCAGATATATTCTTGGGCGGTGAATAGGGGGTGTTGAGTCCAATTCACTGAGCAAGGAGTAGGTCTTGTCTGTTACCTATTGGGTTTATGGAACGGTATCTGAGCTAATTTGAAACCCTTGTTTTATGCATCACCCCACCTCACCTTTCCCGTTAAGCAGCCATAGTGTGTTTTCTAAACGTGTTACCCTGCTCTGATTTGTAATTCAGTTCAAGGGTAGCGGTTTTTATATTCCCTCTATAAGTGATATCTTATGATAAGTATCTTTTTCTGTGTGACTTATTTCACTTAGAATCGTCCTACCTAAATCCACTCATCTTGCTGCTACTAGCCTTATGACGTTGATTTCATGGCTGAGTGATATTCCATTGTACATAAGGACCACAACTTCTTTATCCATTTTTCTCTTTCCTCGGATATTTAAGGTGTAACGAAGTGGAGGTTCTTGTCAACAGAGCAGCCCTAAACTTTGGGGTGCCTGTGTCTTGCTGATTTTTAGTTTTCCCAATTTATACGCCCATGAGTGGAAGTGACCTATGCTCCCTAAGCTGATTTTTTTCGATGTTTCAGGACACACCGTGCACTTCTCCAGAGTGGCTGTTGGCAATTTACATCCCGCCCATCAGCGTAGCCAGGCTCCCGTTTCTCCATGGCCTGTTTTGCATTTCTGGTTTTGACACTTTATTCAGCATGGCCCTTTTGACCGATGGGAAGCGAGACTTCTTTGTAGCGCTGATTTGCCTTTCCAGGTTGCTTGGTTGGCCAAAAAGGGCGTATGCGTTTTTTCCTGAATATATTCAGGAAAAAACGCATACGCCCTTTTTGGCCAAGGGCATCATTGTCGAGGTTTTGCCGCTTTTCCTGTGCTTTAAAGGCGATTCGAATCTCCCTCCTGAAATCTGTTTCCTGCAATTCTGTCTTGCTTTCCAATCCTCTTCGTTGCCTTCCCTCAATATATTTGTGGACGAGAGTCATCATTTATAAGTCTGCAGGTTTGTGAATTGCAGTGCCCCTGAGCTCCATTTTTCAACTCGCTTTCTTGGGAGCTGGCCGCAAAAGCGCAGGATTGCTTCAGGCCCTATTCTGGTCCCGGGCGGCAGGCTGAGCCTGTGGTTAATTCTTCTTCCTGATGGGAAAATAGAGTGACCTGTGCCTGTCCCAACACCTAGAGCTAGTCTCTCATTGGTTCCCCCTCTTCCCGTTCATCCTCAGGACAAATTGCAACCTGTACGGAACAGGAGGTTAAAGGTGCTGATTCTCCAAGGAGGGAGATTGCTAGTAAAGTGGCTGGAATGGCAAACCCGAGCACAAGGAGATGAGAAATGAGGTGCGTTTTGAAAACCTTTCCGGATCACACGGTGTACCATCTTCTGGGTTTCTCATGCATGCTTTCGATGTAGGAAGATGCCCTTGAACCTGGAGATTTGGGACCCATGGGATGGGTACCACGCAGTATTACTTTAAAGGGTCTGCGTTTGCTCACCCAACCTCACCAAACCTCTCAGCCCCAAGAGTGTCCACCCTAATGTCTCAATCAACTGTGGGTCTAGATATGGTCAATCCAGGTGGCATCACAGCCCCTGAACGAATTTTGTAAGAATTTCTCTCTCTTTCACTGTCTTTGTTTCACGGGTTTTTAAAAGTAATTGATTTTTATAATGGGGTTTACCTGCTTTTCACTGCTGTGTTTTTGCCGCTTTACACCCACTGGACTCACTTACAGAGAGATATCAATGCATAGGTTTTAAGATTCTTACTAGTCAGATATATTCTTGGGCGGTGAATAGGGGGTGTTGAGTCCAATTCACTGAGCAAGGAGTAGGTCTTGTCTGTTACCTATTGGGTTTATGGAACGGTATCTGAGCTAATTTGAAACCCTTGTTTTATGCATCACCCCACCTCACCTTTCCCGTTAAGCAGCCATAGTGTGTTTTCTAAACGTGTTACCCTGCTCTGATTTGTAATTCAGTTCAAGGGTAGCGGTTTTTATATTCCCTCTATAAGTGATATCTTATGATAAGTATCTTTTTCTGTGTGACTTATTTCACTTAGAATCGTCCTACCTAAATCCACTCATCTTGCTGCTACTAGCCTTATGACGTTGATTTCATGGCTGAGTGATATTCCATTGTACATAAGGACCACAACTTCTTTATCCATTTTTCTCTTTCCTGGGATATTTAAGGTGTAACGAAGTGGAGGTTCTTGTCAACAGAGCAGCCCTAAACTTTGGGGTGCCTGTGTCTTGCTGATTTTTAGTTTTCCCAATTTATACGCCCATGAGTGGAAGTGCCCTATGCTCCCTAAGCTGATTTTTTTCGATGTTTCAGGACACACCGTGCACTTCTCCAGAGTGGCTGTTGGCAATTTACATCCCGCCCATCAGCGTAGCCAGGCTCCCGTTTCTCCATGGCCTGTTTTGCATTTCTGGTTTTGACACTTTATTCAGCATGGCCCTTTTGACCGATGGGAAGCGAGACTTCTTTGTAACGCTGATTTGCCTTTCCAGGTTGCTTGGTTGGCCAAAAAGGGCGTATGCGTTTTTTCCTGAATATATTCAGGAAAAAACGCATACGCCCTTTTTGGCCAAGGGCATCATTGTCGAGGTTTTGCCGCTTTTCCTGTGCTTTAAAGGCGATTCGAATCTCCCTCCTGAAATCTGTTTCCTGCAATTCTGCCTTGCTTTCCAATCCTCTTCGTTGCCTTCCCTCAATATATTTGTGGACGAGAGTCATCATTTATAAGTCTGCAGGTTTGTGAATTGCAGTGCCCCTGAGCTCCATTTTTCAACTCGCTTTCTTGGGAGCTGGCCGCAAAAGCGCAGGATTGCTTCAGGCCCTATTCTGGTCCCGGGCGGCAGGCTGAGCCTGTGGTTAATTCTTCTTCCTGATGGGAAAATAGAGTGACCTGTGCCTGTCCCAACACCTAGAGCTAGTCTCTCATTGGTTCCCCCTCTTCCCGTTCATCCTCAGGACAAATTGCAACCTGTACGGAACAGGAGGTTAAAGGTGCTGATTCTCCAAGGAGGGAGATTGCTAGTAAAGTGGCTGGAATGGCAAACCCGAGCACAAGGAGATGAGAAATGAGGTGCGTTTTGAAAACCTTTCCGGATCACACGGTGTACCATCTTCTGGGTTTCTCATGCATGCTTTCGATGTAGGAAGATGCCCTTGAACCTGGAGATTTGGGACCCATGGGATGGGTACCACGCAGTATTACTTTAAAGGGTCTGCGTTTGCTCACCCAACCTCACCAAACCTCTCAGCCCCAAGAGTGTCCACCCTAATGTCTCAATCAACTGTGGGTCTAGATATGGTCAATCCAGGTGGCATCACAGCCCCTGAACGAATTTTGTAAGAATTTCTCTCTCTTTCACTGTCTTTGTTTCACGGGTTTTTAAAAGTAATTGATTTTTATAATGGGGTTTACCTGCTTTTCACTGCTGTGTTTTTGCCGCTTTACACCCACTGGACTCACTTACAGAGAGATATCAATGCATAGGTTTTAAGATTCTTACTAGTCAGATATATTCTTGGGCGGTGAATAGGGGGTGTTGAGTCCAATTCACTGAGCAAGGAGTAGGTCTTGTCTGTTACCTATTGGGTTTATGGAACGGTATCTGAGCTAATTTGAAACCCTTGTTTTATGCATCACCCCACCTCACCTTTCCCGTTAAGCAGCCATAGTGTGTTTTCTAAACGTGTTACCCTGCTCTGATTTGTAATTCAGTTCAAGGGTAGCGGTTTTTATATTCCCTCTATAAGTGATATCTTATGATAAGTATCTTTTTCTGTGTGACTTATTTCACTTAGAATCGTCCTACCTAAATCCACTCATCTTGCTGCTACTAGCCTTATGACGTTGATTTCATGGCTGAGTGATATTCCATTGTACATAAGGACCACAACTTCTTTATCCATTTTTCTCTTTCCTGGGATATTTAAGGTGTAACGAAGTGGAGGTTCTTGTCAACAGAGCAGCCCTAAACTTTGGGGTGCCTGTGTCTTGCTGATTTTTAGTTTTCCCAATTTATACGCCCATGAGTGGAAGTGACCTATGCTCCCTAAGCTGATTTTTTTCGATGTTTCAGGACACACCGTGCACTTCTCCAGAGTGGCTGTTGGCAATTTACATCCCGCCCATCAGCGTAGCCAGGCTCCCGTTTCTCCATGGCCTGTTTTGCATTTCTGGTTTTGACACTTTATTCAGCATGGCCCTTTTGACCGATGGGAAGCGAGACTTCTTTGTAGCGCTGATTTGCCTTTCCAGGTTGCTTGGTTGGCCAAAAAGGGCGTATGCGTTTTTTCCTGAATATATTCAGGAAAAAACGCATACGCCCTTTTTGGCCAAGGGCATCATTGTCGAGGTTTTGCCGCTTTTCCTGTGCTTTAAAGGCGATTCGAATCTCCCTCCTGAAATCTGTTTCCTGCAATTCTGCCTTGCTTTCCAATCCTCTTCGTTGCCTTCCCTCAATATATTTGTGGACGAGAGTCATCATTTATAAGTCTGCAGGTTTGTGAATTGCAGTGCCCCTGAGCTCCATTTTTCAACTCGCTTTCTTGAGAGCTGGCCGCAAAAGCGCAGGATTGCTTCAGGCCCTATTCTGGTCCCGGGCGGCAGGCTGAGCCTGTGGTTAATTCTTCTTCCTGATGGGAAAATAGAGTGACCTGTGCCTGTCCCAACACCTAGAGCTAGTCTCTCATTGGTTCCCCCTCTTCCCGTTCAACCTCCGGACAAATTGTAACCTGTACGGAACAGGAGGTTAAAGGTGCTGATTCTCCAAGGAGGGAGATTGCTAGTAAAGCGGCTGGAATGGCAAACCCGAGCACAAGGAGATGAGAAATGAGGTGCGTTTTGAAAACCTTTCCGGATCACACGGTGTACCATCTTCTGGGTTTCTCATGCATGCTTTCGATGTAGGAAGATGCCCTTGAACCTGGAGATTTGGGACCCATGGGATGGGTACCACGCAGTATTACTTTAAAGGGTCTGCGTTTGCTCACCCAACCTCACCAAACCTCTCAGCCCCAAGAGTGTCCACCCTAATGTCTCAATCAACTGTGGGTCTAGATATGGTCAATCCAGGTGGCATCACAGCCCCTGAACGAATTTTGTAAGAATTTCTCTCTCTTTCACTGTCTTTGTTTCACGGGTTTTTAAAAGTAATTGATTTTTATAATGGGGTTTACCTGCTTTTCACTGCTGTGTTTTTGCCGCTTTACACCCACTGGACTCACTTACAGAGAGATATCAATGCATAGGTTTTAAGATTCTTACTAGTCAGATATATTCTTGGGCGGTGAATAGGGGGTGTTGAGTCCAATTCACTGAGCAAGGAGTAGGTCTTGTCTATTACCTATTGGGTTTATGGAACGGTATCTGAGCTAATTTGAAACCCTTGTTTTATGCATCACCCCACCTCACCTTTCCCGTTAAGCAGCCATAGTGTGTTTTCTAAACGTGTTACCCTGCTCTGATTTGTAATTCAGTTCAAGGGTAGCGGTTTTTATATTCCCTCTATAAGTGATATCTTATGATAAGTATCTTTTTCTGTGTGACTTATTTCACTTAGAATCGTCCTACCTAAATCCACTCATCTTGCTGCTACTAGCCTTATGACGTTGATTTCATGGCTGAGTGATATTCCATTGTACATAAGGACCACAACTTCTTTATCCATTTTTCTCTTTCCTGGGATATTTAAGGTGTAACCAAGTGGAGGTTCTTGTCAACAGAGCAGCCCTAAACTTTGGGGTGCCTGTGTCTTGCTGATTTTTAGTTTTCCCAATTTATACGCCCATGAGTGGAAGTGCCCTATGCTCGCTAAGCTGATTTTTTTCGATGTTTCAGGACACACCGTGCACTTCTCCAGAGTGGCTGTTGGCAATTTACATCCCGCCCATCAGCGTAGCCAGGCTCCCGTTTCTCCATGGCCTGTTTTGCATTTCTGGTTTTGACACTTTATTCAGCATGGCCCTTTTGACCGATGGGAAGCGAGACTTCTTTGTAGCGCTGATTTGCCTTTCCAGGTTGCTTGGTTGGCCAAAAAGGGCGTATGCGTTTTTTCCTGAATATATTCAGGAAAAAACGCATACGCCCTTTTTGGCCAAGGGCATCATTGTCGAGGTTTTGCCGCTTTTCCTGTGCTTTAAAGGCGATTCGAATCTCCCTCCTGAAATCTGGTTCCTGCAATTCTGCCTTGCTTTCCAATCCTCTTCGTTGCCTTCCCTCAATATATTTGTGGACGAGAGTCATCATTTATAAGTCTGCAGGTTTGTGAATTGCAGTGCCCCTGAGCTCCATTTTTCAACTCGCTTTCTTGGGAGCTGGCCGCAAAAGCGCAGGATTGCTTCAGGCCCTATTCTGGTCCCGGGCGGCAGGCTGAGCCTGTGGTTAATTCTTCTTCCTGATGGGAAAATAGAGTGACCTGTGCCTGTCCCAACACCTAGATCTAGTCTCTCATTGGTTCCCCCTCTTCCCGTTCATCCTCAGGACAAATTGCAACCTGTACGGAACAGGAGGTTAAAGGTGCTGATTCTCCAAGGAGGGAGATTGCTAGTAAAGCGGCTGGAATGGCAAACCCGAGCACAAGGAGATGAGAAATGAGGTGCGTTTTGAAAACCTTTCCGGATCACACGGTGTACCATCTTCTGGGTTTCTCATGCATGCTTTCGATGTAGGAAGATGCCCTTGAACCTGGAGATTTGGGACCCATGGGATGGGTACCACGCAGTATTACTGTAAAGGGTCTGCGTTTGCTCACCCAACCTCACCAAACCTCTCAGCCCCAAGAGTGTCCACCCTTATGTCTCAATCAACTGTGGGTCTAGATATGGTCAATCCAGGTGGCATCACAGCCCCTGAACGAATTTTGTAAGAATTTCTCTCTCTTTCACTGTCTTTGTTTCACGGGTTTTTAAAAGTAATTGATTTTTATAATGGGGTTTACCTGCTTTTCACTGCTGTGTTTTTGCCGCTTTACACCCACTGGACTCACTTACAGAGAGATATCAATGCATAGGTTTTAAGATTCTTACTAGTCAGATATATTCTTGGGCGGTGAATAGGGGGTGTTGAGTCCAATTCACTGAGCAAGGAGTAGGTCTTGTCTGTTACCTATTGGGTTTATGGAACGGTATCTGAGCTAATTTGAAACCCTTGTTTTATGCATCACCCCACCTCACCTTTCCCGTTAAGCAGCCATAGTGTGTTTTCTAAACGTGTTACCCTGCTCTGATTTGTAATTCAGTTCAAGGGTAGCGGTTTTTATATTCCCTCTATAAGTGATATCTTATGATAAGTATCTTTTTCTGTGTGACTTATTTCACTTAGAATCGTCCTACCTAAATCCACTCATCTTGCTGCTACTAGCCTTATGACGTTGATTTCATGGCTGAGTGATATTCCATTGTACATAAGGACCACAACTTCTTTATCCATTTTTCTCTTTCCTGGGATATTTAAGGTGTAACGAAGTGGAGGTTCTTGTCAACAGAGCAGCCCTAAACTTTGGGGTGCCTGTGTCTTGCTGATTTTTAGTTTTCCCAATTTATACGCCCATGAGTGGAAGTGACCTATGCTCCCTAAGCTGATTTTTTTCGATGTTTCAGGACACACCGTGCACTTCTCCAGAGTGGCTGTTGGCAATTTACATCCCGCCCATCAGCGTAGCCAGGCTCCCGTTTCTCCATGGCCTGTTTTGCATTTCTGGTTTTGACACTTTATTCAGCATGGCCCTTTTGACCGATGGGAAGCGAGACTTCTTTGTAGCGCTGATTTGCCTTTCCAGGTTGCTTGGTTGGCCAAAAAGGGCGTATGCGTTTTTCCCTGAATATATTCAGGAAAAAACGCATACGCCCTTTTTGGCCAAGGGCATCATTGTCGAGGTTTTGCCGCTTTTCCTGTGCTTTAAAGGCGATTCGAATCTCCCTCCTGAAATCTGTTTCCTGCAATTCTGCCTTGCTTTCCAATCCTCTTCGTTGCCTTCCCTCAATATATTTGTGGACGAGAGTCATCATTTATAAGTCTGCAGGTTTGTGAATTGCAGTGCCCCTGAGCTCCATTTTTCAACTCGCTTTCTTGGGAGCTGGCCGCAAAAGCGCAGGATTGCTTCAGGCCCTATTCTGGTCCCGGGCGGCAGGCTGAGCCTGTGGTTAATTCTTCTTCCTGATGGGAAAATAGAGTGACCTGTGCCTGTCCCAACACCTAGAGCTAGTCTCTCATTGGTTCCCCCTCTTCCCGTTCATCCTCAGGACAAATTGCAACCTGTACGGAACAGGAGGTTAAAGGTGCTGATTCTCCAAGGAGGGAGATTGCTAGTAAAGTGGCTGGAATGGCAAACCCGAGCACAAGGAGATGAGAAATGAGGTGCGTTTTGAAAACCTTTCCGGATCACACGGTGTACCATCTTCTGGGTTTCTCATGCATGCTTTCGATGTAGGAAGATGCCCTTGAACCTGGAGATTTGGGACCCATGGGATGGGTACCACGCAGTATTACTTTAAAGGGTCTGCGTTTGCTCACCCAACCTCACCAAACCTCTCAGCCCCAAGAGTGTCCACCCTAATGTCTCAATCAACTGTGGGTCTAGATATGGTCAATCCAGGTGGCATCACAGCCCCTGAACGAATTTTGTAAGAATTTCTCTCTCTTTCACTGTCTTTGTTTCACGGGTTTTTAAAAGTAATTGATTTTTATAATGGGGTTTACCTGCTTTTCACTGCTGTGTTTTTGCCGCTTTACACCCACTGGACTCACTTACAGAGAGATATCAATGCATAGGTTTTAAGATTCTTACTAGTCAGATATATTCTTGGGCGGTGAATAGGGGGTGTTGAGTCCAATTCACTGAGCAAGGAGTAGGTCTTGTCTGTTACCTATTGGGTTTATGGAACGGTATCTGAGCTAATTTGAAACCCTTGTTTTATGCATCACCCCACCTCACCTTTCCCGTTAAGCAGCCATAGTGTGTTTTCTAAACGTGTGACCCTGCTCTGATTTGTAATTCAGTTCAAGGGTAGCGGTTTTTATATTCCCTCTATAAGTGATATCTTATGATAAGTATCTTTTTCTGTGTGACTTATTTCACTTAGAATCGTCCTACCTAAATCCACTCATCTTGCTGCTACTAGCCTTATGACGTTGATTTCATGGCTGAGTGATATTCCATTGTACATAAGGACCACAACTTCTTTATCCATTTTTCTCTTTCCTGGGATATTTAAGGTGTAACGAAGTGGAGGTTCTTGTCAACAGAGCAGCCCTAAACTTTGGGGTGCCTGTGTCTTGCTGATTTTTAGTTTTCCCAATTTATACGCCCATGAGTGGAAGTGACCTATGCTCCCTAAGCTGATTTTTTTCGATGTTTCAGGACACACCGTGCACTTCTCCAGAGTGGCTGTTGGCAATTTACATCCCGCCCATCAGCGTAGCCAGGCTCCCGTTTCTCCATGGCCTGTTTTGCATTTCTGGTTTTGACACTTTATTCAGCATGGCCCTTTTGACCGATGGGAAGCGAGACTTCTTTGTAGCGCTGATTTGCCTTTCCAGGTTGCTTGGTTGGCCAAAAAGGGCGTATGCGTTTTTTCCTGAATATATTCAGGAAAAAACGCATACGCCCTTTTTGGCCAAGGGCATCATTGTCGAGGTTTTGCCGCTTTTCCTGTGCTTTAAAGGCGATTCGAATCTCCCTCCTGAAATCTGTTTCCTGCAATTCTGCCTTGCTTTCCAATCCTCTTCGTTGCCTTCCCTCAATATATTTGTGGACGAGAGTCATCATTTATAAGTCTGCAGGTTTGTGAATTGCAGTGCCCCTGAGCTCCATTTTTCAACTCGCTTTCTTGGGAGCTGGCCGCAAAAGCGCAGGATTGCTTCAGGCCCTATTCTGGTCCCGGGCGGCAGGCTGAGCCTGTGGTTAATTCTTCTTCCTGATGGGAAAATAGAGTGACCTGTGCCTGTCCCAACACCTAGAGCTAGTCTCTCATTGGTTCCCCCTCTTCCCGTTCATCCTCAGGACAAATTGCAACTTGTACGGAACAGGAGGTTAAAGGTGCTGATTCTCCAAGGAGGGAGATTGCTAGTAAAGCGGCTGGAATGGCAAACCCGAGCACAAGGAGATGAGAAATGAGGTGCGTTTTGAAAACCTTTCCGGATCACACGGTGTACCATCTTCTGGGTTTCTCATGCATGCTTTCGATGTAGGAAGATGCCCTTGAACCTGGAGATTTGGGACCCATGGGATGGGTACCACGCAGTATTACTTTAAAGGGTCTGCGTTTGCTCACCCAACCTCACCAAACCTCTCAGCCCCAAGAGTGTCCACCCTAATGTCTCAATCAACTGTGGGTCTAGATATGGTCAGTCCAGGTGGCATCACAGCCCCTGATCGAATTTTGTAAGAATTTCTCTCTCTTTCACTGTCTTTGTTTCACGGGTTTTTAAAAGTAATTTATTTTTATAATGGGGTTTACCTGCTTTTCACTGCTGTGTTTTTGCCGCTTTACACCCACTGGACTCACTTACAGAGAGATATCAATGCATAGGTTTAAGATTCTTACTAGTCAGATATATTCTTGGGCGGTGAATAGGGGGTGTTGAGTCCAATTCACTGAGCAAGGAGTAGGTCTTGTCTGTTACCTATTGGGTTTATGGAACGGTATCTGAGCTAATTTGAAACCCTTGTTTTATGCATCACCCCACCTCACCTTTCCCGTTAAGCAGCCATAGTGTGTTTTCTAAACGTGTGACCCTGCTCTGATTTGTCATTCAGTTCAAGGGTAGCGGTTTTTATATTCCCTCTATAAGTGATATCTTATGATAAGTATCTTTTTCGGTGTGACTTATTTCACTTAGAATCGTCCTACCTAAATCCACTCATCTTGCTGCTACTAGCCTTATGACGTTGATTTCATGGCTGAGTGATATTCCATTGTACATAAGGACCACAACTTCTTTATCCATTTTTCTCTTTCCTGGGATATTTAAGGTGTAACGAAGTGGAGGTTCTTGTCAACAGAGCAGCCCTAAACTTTGGGGTGCCTGTGTCTTGCTGATTTTTAGTTTTCCCAATTTATACGCCCATGAGTGGAAGTGACCTATGCTCCCTAAGCTGATTTTTTTCGATGTTTCAGGACACACCGTGCACTTCTCCAGAGTGGCTGTTGGCAATTTACATCCCGCCCATCAGCGTAGCCAGGCTCCCGTTTCTCCATGGCCTGTTTTGCATTTCTGGTTTTGACACTTTATTCAGCATGGCCCTTTTGACCGATGGGAAGCGAGACTTCTTTGTAGCGCTGATTTGCCTTTCCAGGTTGCTTGGTTGGCCAAAAAGGGCGTATGCGTTTTTTCCTGAATATATTCAGGAAAAAACGCATACGCCCTTTTTGGCCAAGGGCATCATTGTCGAGGTTTTGCCGCTTTTCCTGTGCTTTAAAGGCGATTCGAATCTCCCTCCTGAAATCTGTTTCCTGCAATTCTGCCTTGCTTTCCAATCCTCTTCGTTGCCTTCCGTCAATATATTTGTGGACGAGAGTCATCATTTATAAGTCTGCAGGTTTGTGAATTGCAGTGCCCCTGAGCTCCATTTTTCAACTCGCTTTCTTGGGAGCTGGCCGCAAAAGCGCAGGATTGCTTCAGGCCCTATTCTGGTCCCGGGCGGCAGGCTGAGCCTGTGGTTAATTCTTCTTCCTGATGGGAAAATAGAGTGACCTGTGCCTGTCCCAACACCTAGAGCTAGTCTCTCATTGGTTCCCCCTCTTCCCGTTCATCCTCAGGACAAATTGCAACCTGTACGGAACAGGAGGTTAAAGGTGCTGATTCTCCAAGGAGGGAGATTGCTAGTAAAGTGGCTGGAATGGCAAACCCGAGCACAAGGAGATGAGAAATGAGGTGCGTTTTGAAAACCTTTCCGGATCACACGGTGTACCATCTTCTGGGTTTCTCATGCATGCTTTCGATGTAGGAAGATGCCCTTGAACCTGGAGATTTGGGACCCATGGGATGGGTACCACGCAGTATTACTTTAAAGGGTCTGCGTTTGCTCACCCAACCTCACCAAACCTCTCAGCCCCAAGAGTGTCCACCCTAATGTCTCAATCAACTGTGGGTCTAGATATGGTCTGTCCAGGTGGCATCACAGCCCCTGATCGAATTTTGTAAGAATTTCTCTCTCTTTCACTGTCTTTGTTTCACGGGTTTTTAAAAGTAATTGATTTTTATAATGGGGTTTACCTGCTTTTCACTGCTGTGTTTTTGCCGCTTTACACCCACTGGACTCACTTACAGAGAGATATCAATGCATAGGTTTTAAGATTCTTACTAGTCAGATATATTCTTGGGCGGTGAATAGGGGGTGTTGAGTCCAATTCACTGAGCAAGGAGTAGGTCTTGTCTGTTACCTATTGGGTTTATGGAACGGTATCTGAGCTAATTTGAAACCCTTGTTTTATGCATCACCCCACCTCACCTTTCCCGTTAAGCAGCCATAGTGTGTTTTCTAAACGTGTGACCCTGCTCTGATTTGTAATTCAGTTCAAGGGTAGCGGTTTTTATATTCCCTCTATAAGTCATATCTTATGATAAGTATCTTTTTCGGTGTGACTTATTTCACTTAGAATCGTCCTACCTAAATCCACTCATCTTGCTGCTACTAGCCTTATGACGTTGATTTCATGGCTGAGTGATATTCCATTGTACATAAGGACCACAACTTCTTTATCCATTTTTCTCTTTCCTGGGATATTTAAGGTGTAACGAAGTGGAGGTTCTTGTCAACAGAGCAGCCCTAAACTTTGGGGTGCCTGTGTCTTGCTGATTTTTAGTTTTCCCAATTTATACGCCCATGAGTGGAAGTGACCTATGCTCCCTAAGCTGATTTTTTTCGATGTTTCAGGACACACCGTGCACTTCTCCAGAGTGGCTGTTGGCAATTTACATCCCGCCCATCAGCGTAGCCAGGCTCCCGTTTCTCCATGGCCTGTTTTGCATTTCTGGTTTTGACACTTTATTCAGCATGGCCCTTTTGACCGATGGGAAGCGAGACTTCTTTGTAGCGCTGATTTGCCTTTCCAGGTTGCTTGGTTGGCCAAAAAGGGCGTATGCGTTTTTTCCTGAATATATTCAGGAAAAAACGCATACGCCCTTTTTGGCCAAGGGCATCATTGTCGAGGTTTTGCCGCTTTTCCTGTGCTTTAAAGGCGATTCGAATCTCCCTCCTGAAATCTGTTTCCTGCAATTCTGCCTTGCTTTCCAATCCTCTTCGTTGCCTTCCCTCAATATATTTGTGGACGAGAGTCATCATTTATAAGTCTGCAGGTTTGTGAATTGCAGTGCCCCTGAGCTCCATTTTTCAACTCGCTTTCTTGGGAGCTGGCCGCAAAAGCGCAGGATTGCTTCAGGCCCTATTCTGGTCCCGGGCGGCAGGCTGAGCCTGTGGTTAATTCTTCTTCCTGATGGGAAAATAGAGTGACCTGTGCCTGTCCCAACACCTAGAGCTAGTCTCTCATTGGTTCCCCCTCTTCCCGTTCATCCTCAGGACAAATTGCAACCTGTACGGAACAGGAGGTTAAAGGTGCTGATTCTCCAAGGAGGGAGATTGCTAGTAAAGTGGCTGGAATGGCAAACCCGAGCACAAGGAGATGAGAAATGAGGTGCGTTTTGAAAACCTTTCCGGATCACACGGTGTACCATCTTCTGGGTTTCTCATGCATGCTTTCGATGTAGGAAGATGCCCTTGAACCTGGAGATTTGGGACCCATGGGATGGGTACCACGCAGTATTACTTTAAAGGGTCTGCGTTTGCTCACCCAACCTCACCAAACCTCTCAGCCCCAAGAGTGTCCACCCTAATGTCTCAATCAACTGTGGGTCTAGATATGGTCAATCCAGGTGGCATCACAGCCCCTGAACGAATTTTGTAAGAATTTCTCTCTCTTTCACTGTCTTTGTTTCACGGGTTTTTAAAAGTAATTGATTTTTATAATGGGGTTTACCTGCTTTTCACTGCTGTGTTTTTGCCGCTTTACACCCACTGGACTCACTTACAGAGAGATATCAATGCATAGGTTTTAAGATTCTTACTAGTGAGATATATTCCTGGGCGGTGAATAGGGGGTGTTGAGTCCAATTCACTGAGCAAGGAGTAGGTCTTGTCTGTTACCTATTGGGTTTATGGAACGGTATCTGAGCTAATTTGAAACCCTTGTTTTATGCATCACCCCACCTCACCTTTCCCGTTAAGCAGCCATAGTGTGTTTTCTAAACGTGTTACCCTGCTCTGATTTGTAATTCAGTTCAAGGGTAGCGGTTTTTATATTCCCTCTATAAGTGATATCTTATGATAAGTATCTTTTTCTGTGTGACTTATTTCACTTAGAATCGTCCTACCTAAATCCACTCATCTTGCTGCTACTAGCCTTATGACGTTGATTTCATGGCTGAGTGATATTCCATTGTACATAAGGACCACAACTTCTTTATCCATTTTTCTCTTTCCTGGGATATTTAAGGTGTAACGAAGTGGAGGTTCTTGTCAACAGAGCAGCCCTAAACTTTGGGGTGCCTGTGTCTTGCTGATTTTTAGTTTTCCCAATTTATACGCCCATGAGTGGAAGTGCCCTATGCTCCCTAAGCTGATTTTTTTCGATGTTTCAGGACACACCGTGCACTTCTCCAGAGTGGCTGTTGGCAATTTACATCCCGCCCATCAGCGTAGCCAGGCTCCCGTTTCTCCATGGCCTGTTTTGCATTTCTGGTTTTGACACTTTATTCAGCATGGCCCTTTTGACCGATGGGAAGCGAGACTTCTTTGTAGCGCTGATTTGCCTTTCCAGGTTGCTTGGTTGGCCAAAAAGGGCGTATGCGTTTTTTCCTGAATATATTCAGGAAAAAACGCATACGCCCTTTTTGGCCAAGGGCATCATTGTCGAGGTTTTGCCGCTTTTCCTGTGCTTTAAAGGCGATTCGAATCTCCCTCCTGAAATCTGTTTCCTGCAATTCTGCCTTGCTTTCCAATCCTCTTCGTTGCCTTCCCTCAATATATTTGTGGACGAGAGTCATCATTTATAAGTCTGCAGGTTTGTGAATTGCAGTGCCCCTGAGCTCCATTTTTCAACTCGCTTTCTTGGGAGCTGGCCGCAAAAGCGCAGGATTGCTTCAGGCCCTATTCTGGTCCCGGGCGGCAGGCTGAGCCTGTGGTTAATTCTTCTTCCTGATGGGAAAATAGAGTGACCTGTGCCTGTCCCAACACCTAGAGCTAGTCTCTCATTGGTTCCCCCTCTTCCCGTTCATCCTCAGGACAAATTGCAACCTGTACGGAACAGGAGGTTAAAGGTGCTGATTCTCCAAGGAGGGAGATTGCTAGTAAAGTGGCTGGAATGGCAAACCCGAGCACAAGGAGATGAGAAATGAGGTGCGTTTTGAAAACCTTTCCGGATCACACGGTGTACCATCTTCTGGGTTTCTCATGCATGCTTTCGATGTAGGAAGATGCCCTTGAACCTGGAGATTTGGGACCCATGGGATGGGTACCACGCAGTATTACTTTAAAGGGTCTGCGTTTGCTCACCCAACCTCACCAAACCTCTCAGCCCCAAGAGTGTCCACCCTAATGTCTCAATCAACTGTGGGTCTAGATATGGTCAATCCAGGTGGCATCACAGCCCCTGAACGAATTTTGTAAGAATTTCTCTCTCTTTCACTGTCTTTGTTTCACGGGTTTTTAAAAGTAATTGATTTTTATAATGGGGTTTACCTGCTTTTCACTGCTGTGTTTTTGCCGCTTTACACCCACTGGACTCACTTACAGAGAGATATCAATGCATAGGTTTTAAGATTCTTACTAGTCAGATATATTCTTGGGCGGTGAATAGGGGGTGTTGAGTCCAATTCACTGAGCAAGGAGTAGGTCTTGTCTGTTACCTATTGGGTTTATGGAACGGTATCTGAGCTAATTTGAAACCCTTGTTTTATGCATCACCCCACCTCACCTTTCCCGTTAAGCAGCCATAGTGTGTTTTCTAAACGTGTGACCCTGCTCTGATTTGTAATTCAGTTCAAGGGTAGCGGTTTTTATATTCCCTCTATAAGTGATATCTTATGATAAGTATCTTTTTCGGTGTGACTTATTTCACTTAGAATCGTCCTACCTAAATCCACTCATCTTGCTGCTACTAGCCTTATGACGTTGATTTCATGGCTGAGTGATATTCCATTGTACATAAGGACCACAACTTCTTTATCCATTTTTCTCTTTCCTGGGATATTTAAGGTGTAACCAAGTGGAGGTTCTTGTCAACAGAGCAGCCCTAAACTTTGGGGTGCCTGTGTCTTGCTGATTTTTAGTTTTCCCAATTTATACGCCCATGAGTGGAAGTGCCCTATGCTCGCTAAGCTGATTTTTTTCGATGTTTCAGGACACACCGTGCACTTCTCCAGAGTGGCTGTTGGCAATTTACATCCCGCCCATCAGCGTAGCCAGGCTCCCGTTTCTCCATGGCCTGTTTTGCATTTCTGGTTTTGACACTTTATTCAGCATGGCCCTTTTGACCGATGGGAAGCGAGACTTCTTTGTAGCGCTGATTTGCCTTTCCAGGTTGCTTGGTTGGCCAAAAAGGGCGTATGCGTTTTTTCCTGAATATATTCAGGAAAAAACGCATACGCCCTTTTTGGCCAAGGGCATCATTGTCGAGGTTTTGCCGCTTTTCCTGTGCTTTAAAGGCGATTCGAATCTCCCTCCTGAAATCTGTTTCCTGCAATTCTGCCTTGCTTTCCAATCCTCTTCGTTGCCTTCCCTCAATATATTTGTGGACGAGAGTCATCATTTATAAGTCTGCAGGTTTGTGAATTGCAGTGCCCCTGAGCTCCATTTTTCAACTCGCTTTCTTGGGAGCTGGCCGCAAAAGCGCAGGATTGCTTCAGGCCCTATTCTGGTCCCGGGCGGCAGGCTGAGCCTGTGGTTAATTCTTCTTCCTGATGGGAAAATAGAGTGACCTGTGCCTGTCCCAACACCTAGAGCTAGTCTCTCATTGGTTCCCCCTCTTCCCGTTCATCCTCAGGACAAATTGCAACCTGTACGGAACAGGAGGTTAAAGGTGCTGATTCTCCAAGGAGGGAGATTGCTAGTAAAGCGGCTGGAATGGCAAACCCGAGCACAAGGAGATGAGAAATGAGGTGCGTTTTGAAAACCTTTCCGGATCACACGGTGTACCATCTTCTGGGTTTCTCATGCATGCTTTCGATGTAGGAAGATGCCCTTGAACCTGGAGATTTGGGACCCATGGGATGGGTACCACGCAGTATTACTTTAAAGGGTCTGCGTTTGCTCACCCAACCTCACCAAACCTCTCAGCCCCAAGAGTGTCCACCCTAATGTCTCAATCAACTGTGGGTCTAGATATGGTCAGTCCAGGTGGCATCACAGCCCCTGATCGAATTTTGTAAGAATTTCTCTCTCTTTCACTGTCTTTGTTTCACGGGTTTTTAAAAGTAATTGATTTTTATAATGGGGTTTACCTGCTTTTCACTGCTGTGTTTTTGCCGCTTTACACCCACTGGACTCACTTACAGAGAGATATCAATGCATAGGTTTTAAGATTCTTACTAGTCAGATATATTCTTGGGCGGTGAATAGGGGGTGTTGAGTCCAATTCACTGAGCAAGGAGTAGGTCTTGTCTGTTACCTATTGGGTTTATGGAACGGTATCTGAGCTAATTTGAAACCCTTGTTTTATGCATCACCCCACCTCACCTTTCCCGTTAAGCAGCCATAGTGTGTTTTCTAAACGTGTGACCCTGCTCTGATTTGTAATTCAGTTCAAGGGTAGCGGTTTTTATATTCCCTCTATAAGTGATATCTTATGATAAGTATCTTTTTCGGTGTGACTTATTTCACTTAGAATCGTCCTACCTAAATCCACTCATCTTGCTGCTACTAGCCTTATGACGTTGATTTCATGGCTGAGTGATATTCCATTGTACATAAGGACCACAACTTCGTTATCCATTTTTCTCTTTCCTGGGATATTTAAGGTGTAACCAAGTGGAGGTTCTTGTCAACAGAGCAGCCCTAAACTTTGGGGTGCCTGTGTCTTGCTGATTTTTAGTTTTCCCAATTTATACGCCCATGAGTGGAAGTGCCCTATGCTCGCTAAGCTGATTTTTTTCGATGTTTCAGGACACACCGTGCACTTCTCCAGAGTGGCTGTTGGCAATTTACATCCCGCCCATCAGCGTAGCCAGGCTCCCGTTTCTCCATGGCCTGTTTTGCATTTCTGGTTTTGACACTTTATTCAGCATGGCCCTTTTGACCGATGGGAAGCGAGACTTCTTTGTAGCGCTGATTTGCCTTTCCAGGTTGCTTGGTTGGCCAAAAAGGGCGTATGCGTTTTTTCCTGAATATATTCAGGAAAAAACGCATACGCCCTTTTTGGCCAAGGGCATCATTGTCGAGGTTTTGCCGCTTTTCCTGTGCTTTAAAGGCGATTCGAATCTCCCTCCTGAAATCTGTTTCCTGCAATTCTGCCTTGCTTTCCAATCCTCTTCGTTGCCTTCCCTCAATATATTTGTGGACGAGAGTCATCATTTATAAGTCTGCAGGTTTGTGAATTGCAGTGCCCCTGAGCTCCATTTTTCAACTCGCTTTCTTGGGAGCTGGCCGCAAAAGCGCAGGATTGCTTCAGGCCCTATTCTGGTCCCGGGCGGCAGGCTGAGCCTGTGGTTAATTCTTCTTCCTGATGGGAAAATAGAGTGACCTGTGCCTGTCCCAACACCTAGAGCTAGTCTCTCATTGGTTCCCCCTCTTCCCGTTCATCCTCAGGACAAATTGCAACCTGTACGGAACAGGAGGTTAAAGGTGCTGATTCTCCAAGGAGGGAGATTGCTAGTAAAGCGGCTGGAATGGCAAACCCGAGCACAAGGAGATGAGAAATGAGGTGCGTTTTGAAAACCTTTCCGGATCACACGGTGTACCATCTTCTGGGTTTCTCATGCATGCTTTCGATGTAGGAAGATGCCCTTGAACCTGGAGATTTGGGACCCATGGGATGGGTACCACGCAGTATTACTTTAAAGGGTCTGCGTTTGCTCACCCAACCTCACCAAACCTCTCAGCCCCAAGAGTGTCCACCCTAATGTCTCAATCAACTGTGGGTCTAGATATGGTCAGTCCAGGTGGCATCACAGCCCCTGAACGAATTTTGTAAGAATTTCTCTCTCTTTCACTGTCTTTGTTTCACGGGTTTTTAAAAGTAATTGATTTTTATAATGGGGTTTACCTGCTTTTCACTGCTGTGTTTTTGCCGCTTTACACCCACTGGACTCACTTACAGAGAGATATCAATGCATAGGTTTTAAGATTCTTACTAGTCAGATATATTCTTGGGCGGTGAATAGGGGGTGTTGAGTCCAATTCACTGAGCAAGGAGTAGGTCTTGTCTGTTACCTATTGGGTTTATGGAACGGTATCTGAGCTAATTTGAAACCCTTGTTTTATGCATCACCCCACCTCACCTTTCCCGTTAAGCAGCCATAGTGTGTTTTCTAAACGTGTGACCCTGCTCTGATTTGTAATTCAGTTCAAGGGTAGCGGTTTTTATATTCCCTCTATAAGTGATATCTTATGATAAGTATCTTTTTCGGTGTGACTTATTTCACTTAGAATCGTCCTACCTAAATCCACTCATCTTGCTGCTACTAGCCTTATGACGTTGATTTCATGGCTGAGTGATATTCCATTGTACATAAGGACCACAACTTCTTTATCCATTTTTCTCTTTCCTGGGATATTTAAGGTGTAACGAAGTGGAGGTTCTTGTCAACAGAGCAGCCCTAAACTTTGGGGTGCCTGTGTCTTGCTGATTTTTAGTTTTCCCAATTTATACGCCCATGAGTGGAAGTGACCTATGCTCCCTAAGCTGATTTTTTTCGATGTTTCAGGACACACCGTGCAGTTCTCCAGAATCGCTGTTGGCAATTTACATCCCGCCCATCAGCGTAGCCAGGCTCCCGTTTCTCCATGGCCTGTTTTGCATTTCTGGTTTTGACACTTTATTCAGCATGGCCCTTTTGACCGATGGGAAGCGAGACTTCTTTGTAGCGCTGATTTGCCTTTCCAGGTTGCTTGGTTGGCCAAAAAGGGCGTATGCGTTTTTTCCTGAATATATTCAGGAAAAAACGCATACGCCCTTTTTGGCCAAGGGCATCATTGTCGAGGTTTTGCCGCTTTTCCTGTGCTTTAAAGGCGATTCGAATCTCCCTCCTGAAATCTGTTTCCTGCAATTCTGCCTTGCTTTCCAATCCTCTTCGTTGCCTTCCCTCAATATATTTGTGGACGAGAGTCATCATTTATAAGTCTGCAGGTTTGTGAATTGCAGTGCCCCTGAGCTCCATTTTTCAACTCGCTTTCTTGGGAGCTGGCCGCAAATGAGCAGGATTGCTTCAGGCCCTATTCTGGTCCCGGGCGGCAGGCTGAGCCTGTGGTTAATTCTTCTTCCTGATGGGAAAATAGAGTGACCTGTGCCTGTCCCAAAACCTAGAGCTAGTCTCTCATTGGTTCCCCCTCTTCCCGTTCATCCTCAGGACAAATTGCAACCTGTACGGAACAAGAGGTTAAAGGTGCTGATTCTCCAAGGAGGGAGATTGCTAGTAAAGCGGCTGGAATGGCAAACCCGAGCACAAGGAGATGAGAAATGAGGTGCGTTTTGAAAACCTTTCCGGATCACACGGTGTACCATCTTCTGGGTTTCTCATGCATGCTTTCGATGTAGGAAGATGCCCTTGAACCTGGAGATTTGGGACCCATGGGATGGGTACCACGCAGTATTACTTTAAAGGGTCTGCGTTTGCTCACCCAACCTCACCAAACCTCTCAGCCCCAAGAGTGTCCACCCTTATGTCTCAATCAACTGTGGGTGTAGATATGGTCAATCCAGGTGGCATCACAGCCCCTGAACGAATTTTGTAAGAATTTCTCTCTCTTTCACTGTCTTTGTTTCACGGGTTTTTAAAGTAATTGATTTTTATAATGGGGTTTACCTGCTTTTCACTGCTGTGTTTTTGCCGCTTTACACCCACTGGACTCACTTACAGAGAGATATCAATGCATAGGTTTTAAGATTCTTACTAGTCAGATATATTCTTGGGCGGTGAATAGGGGCTGTTGAGTCCAATTCACTGAGCAAGGAGTAGGTCTTGTCTGTTACCTATTGGGTTTATGGAACGGTATCTGAGCTAATTTGAAACCCTTGTTTTATGCATCACCCCACCTCACCTTTCCCGTTAAGCAGCCATAGTGTGTTTTCTAAACGTGTGACCCTGCTCTGATTTGTAATTCAGTTCAAGGGTAGCGGTTTTTATATTCCCTCTATAAGTGATATCTTATGATAAGTATCTTTTTCTGTGTGACTTATTTCACTTAGAATCGTCCTACCTAAATCCACTCATCTTGCTGCTACTAGCCTTATGACGTTGATTTCATGGCTGAGTGATATTCCATTGTACATAAGGACCACAACTTCTTTATCCATTTTTCTCTTTCCTGGGATATTTAAGGTGTAACCAAGTGGAGGTTCTTGTCAACAGAGCAGCCCTAAACTTTGGGGTGCCTGTGTCTTGCTGATTTTTAGTTTTCCCAATTTATACGCCCATGAGTGGAAGTGCCCTATGCTCGCTAAGCTGATTTTTTTCGATGTTTCAGGACACACCGTGCACTTCTCCAGAGTGGCTGTTGGCAATTTACATCCCGCCCATCAGCTTAGCCAGGCTCCCGTTTCTCCATGGCCTGTTTTGCATTTCTGGTTTTGACACTTTATTCAGCATGGCCCTTTTGACCGATGGGAAGCGAGACTTCTTTGTAGCGCTGATTTGCCTTTCCAGGTTGCTTGGTTGGCCAAAAAGGGCGTATGCGTTTTTTCCTGAATATATTCAGGAAAAAACGCATACGCCCTTTTTGGCCAAGGGCATCATTGTCGAGGTTTTGCCGCTTTTCCTGTGCTTTAAAGGCGATTCGAATCTCCCTCCTGAAATCTGTTTCCTGCAATTCTGCCTTGCTTTCCAATCCTCTTCGTTGCCTTCCCTCAATATATTTGTGGACGAGAGTCATCATTTATAAGTCTGCAGGTTTGTGAATTGCAGTGCCCCTGAGCTCCATTTTTCAACTCGCTTTCTTGGGAGCTGGCCGCAAAAGCGCAGGATTGCTTCAGGCCCTATTCTGGTCCCGGGCGGCAGGCTGAGCCTGTGGTTAATTCTTCTTCCTGATGGGAAAATAGAGTGACCTGTGCCTGTCCCAACACCTAGAGCTAGTCTCTCATTGGTTCCCCCTCTTCCCGTTCATCCTCAGGACAAATTGTAACCTGTACGGAACAGGAGGTTAAAGGTGCTGATTCTCCAAGGAGGGAGATTGCTAGTAAAGCGGCTGGAATGGCAAACCCGAGCACAAGGAGATGAGAAATGAGGTGCGTTTTGAAAACCTTTCCGGATCACACGGTGTACCATCTTCTGGGTTTCTCATGCATGCTTTCGATGTAGGAAGATGCCCTTGAACCTGGAGATTTGGGACCCATGGGATGGGTACCACGCAGTATTACTTTAAAGGGTCTGCGTTTGCTCACCCAACCTCACCAAACCTCTCAGCCCCAAGAGTGTCCACCCTAATGTCTCAATCAACTGTGGGTCTAGATATGGTCAGTCCAGGTGGCATCACAGCCCCTGATCGAATTTTGTAAGAATTTCTCTCTCTTTCACTGTCTTTGTTTCACGGGTTTTTAAAAGTAATTGATTTTTATAATGGGGTTTACCTGCTTTTCACTGCTGTGTTTTTGCCGCTTTACACCCACTGGACTCACTTACAGAGAGATATCAATGCATAGGTTTTAAGATTCTTACTAGTCAGATATATTCTTGGGCGGTGAATAGGGGGTGTTGAGTCCAATTCACTGAGCAAGGAGTAGGTCTTGTCTGTTACCTATTGGGTTTATGGAACGGTATCTGAGCTAATTTGAAACCCTTGTTTTATGCATCACCCCACCTCACCTTTCCCGTTAAGCAGCCATAGTGTGTTTTCTAAACGTGTGACCCTGCTCTGATTTGTAATTCAGTTCAAGGGTAGCGGTTTTTATATTCCCTCTATAAGTGATATCTTATGATAAGTATCTTTTTCGGTGTGACTTATTTCACTTAGAATCGTCCTACCTAAATCCACTCATCTTGCTGCTACTAGCCTTATGACGTTGATTTCATGGCTGAGTGATATTCCATTGTACATAAGGACCACAACTTCTTTATCCATTTTTCTCTTTCCTGGGATATTTAAGGTGTAACGAAGTGGAGGTTCTTGTCAACAGAGCAGCCCTAAACTTTGGGGTGCCTGTGTCTTGCTGATTTTTAGTTTTCCCAATTTATACGCCCATGAGTGGAAGTGACCTATGCTCCCTAAGCTGATTTTTTTCGATGTTTCAGGACACACCGTGCAGTTCTCCAGAATCGCTGTTGGCAATTTACATCCCGCCCATCAGCGTAGCCAGGCTCCCGTTTCTCCATGGCCTGTTTTGCATTTCTGGTTTTGACACTTTATTCAGCATGGCCCTTTTGACCGATGGGAAGCGAGACTTCTTTGTAGCGCTGATTTGCCTTTCCAGGTTGCTTGGTTGGCCAAAAAGGGCGTATGCGTTTTTTCCTGAATATATTCAGGAAAAAACGCATACGCCCTTTTTGGCCAAGGGCATCATTGTCGAGGTTTTGCCGCTTTTCCTGTGCTTTAAAGGCGATTCGAATCTCCCTCCTGAAATCTGTTTCCTGCAATTCTGCCTTGCTTTCCAATCCTCTTCGTTGCCTTCCCTCAATATATTTGTGGACGAGAGTCATCATTTATAAGTCTGCAGGTTTGTGAATTGCAGTGCCCCTGAGCTCCATTTTTCAACTCGCTTTCTTGGGAGCTGGCCGCAAAAGCGCAGGATTGCTTCAGGCCCTATTCTGGTCCCGGGCGGCAGGCTGAGCCTGTGGTTAATTCTTCTTCCTGATGGGAAAATAGAGTGACCTGTGCCTGTCCCAACACCTAGAGCTAGTCTCTCATTGGTTCCCCCTCTTCCCGTTCATCCTCAGGACAAATTGTAACCTGTACGGAACAGGAGGTTAAAGGTGCTGATTCTCCAAGGACGGAGATTGCTAGTAAAGCGGCTGGAATGGCAAACCCGAGCACAAGGAGATGAGAAATGAGGTGCGTTTTGAAAACCTTTCCGGATCACACGGTGTACCATCTTCTGGGTTTCTCATGCATGCTTTCGATGTAGGAAGATGCCCTTGAACCTGGAGATTTGGGACCCATGGGATGGGTACCACGCAGTATTACTTTAAAGGGTCTGCGTTTGCTCACCCAACCTCACCAAACCTCTCAGCCCCAAGAGTGTCCACCCTAATGTCTCAATCAACTGTGGGTCTAGATATGGTCAGTCCAGGTGGCATCACAGCCCCTGATCGAATTTTGTAAGAATTTCTCTCTCTTTCACTGTCTTTGTTTCACGGGTTTTTAAAAGTAATTGATTTTTATAATGGGGTTTACCTGCTTTTCACTGCTGTGTTTTTGCCGCTTTACACCCACTGGACTCACTTACAGAGAGATATCAATGCATAGGTTTTAAGATTCTTACTAGTCAGATATATTCTTGGGCGGTGAATAGGGGCTGTTGAGTCCAATTCACTGAGCAAGGAGTAGGTCTTGTCTGTTACCTATTGGGTTTATGGAACGGTATCTGAGCTAATTTGAAACCCTTGTTTTATGCATCACCCCACCTCACCTTTCCCGTTAAGCAGCCATAGTGTGTTTTCTAAACGTGTGACCCTGCTCTGATTTGTAATTCAGTTCAAGGGTAGCGGTTTTTATATTCCCTCTATAAGTGATATCTTATGATAAGTATCTTTTTCTGTGTGACTTATTTCACTTAGAATCGTCCTACCTAAATCCACTCATCTTGCTGCTACTAGCCTTATGACGTTGATTTCATGGCTGAGTGATATTCCATTGTACATAAGGACCACAACTTCTTTATCCATTTTTCTCTTTCCTGGGATATTTAAGGTGTAACCAAGTGGAGGTTCTTGTCAACAGAGCAGCCCTAAACTTTGGGGTGCCTGTGTCTTGCTGATTTTTAGTTTTCCCAATTTATACGCCCATGAGTGGAAGTGACCTATGCTCCCTAAGCTGATTTTTTTCGATGTTTCAGGACACACCGTGCAGTTCTCCAGAATCGCTGTTGGCAATTTACATCCCGCCCATCAGCTTAGCCAGGCTCCCGTTTCTCCATGGCCTGTTTTGCATTTCTGGTTTTGACACTTTATTCAGCATGGCCCTTTTGACCGATGGGAAGCGAGACTTCTTTGTAGCGCTGATTTGCCTTTCCAGGTTGCTTGGTTGGCCAAAAAGGGCGTATGCGTTTTTTCCTGAATATATTCAGGAAAAAACGCATACGCCCTTTTTGGCCAAGGGCATCATTGTCGAGGTTTTGCCGCTTTTCCTGTGCTTTAAAGGCGATTCGAATCTCCCTCCTGAAATCTGTTTCCTGCAATTCTGCCTTGCTTTCCAATCCTCTTCGTTGCCTTCCCTCAATATATTTGTGGACGAGAGTCATCATTTATAAGTCTGCAGGTTTGTGAATTGCAGTGCCCCTGAGCTCCATTTTTCAACTCGCTTTCTTGGGAGCTGGCCGCAAAAGCGCAGGATTGCTTCAGGCCCTATTCTGGTCCCGGGCGGCAGGCTGAGCCTGTGGTTAATTCTTCTTCCTGATGGGAAAATAGAGTGACCTGTGCCTGTCCCAAAACCTAGAGCTAGTCTCTCATTGGTTCCCCCTCTTCCCGTTCATCCTCAGGACAAATTGCAACCTGTACGGAACAGGAGGTTAAAGGTGCTGATTCTCCAAGGAGGGAGATTGCTAGTAAAGCGGCTGGAATGGCAAACCCGAGCACAAGGAGATGAGAAATGAGGTGCGTTTTGAAAACCTTTCCGGATCACACGGTGTACCATCTTCTGGGTTTCTCATGCATGCTTTCGATGTAGGAAGATGCCCTTGAACCTGGAGATTTGGGACCCATGGGATGGGTACCACGCAGTATTACTGTAAAGGGTCTGCGTTTGCTCACCCAACCTCACCAAACCTCTCAGCCCCAAGAGTGTCCACCCTTATGTCTCAATCAACTGTGGGTCTAGATATGGTCAATCCAGGTGGCATCACAGCCCCTGAACGAATTTTGTAAGAATTTCTCTCTCTTTCACTGTCTTTGTTTCACGGGTTTTTAAAAGTAATTGATTTTTATAATGGGGTTTACCTGCTTTTCACTGCTGTGTTTTTGCCGCTTTACACCCACTGGACTCACTTACAGAGAGATATCAATGCATAGGTTTTAAGATTCTTACTAGTCAGATATATTCTTGGGCGGTGAATAGGGGGTGTTGAGTCCAATTCACTGAGCAAGGAGTAGGTCTTGTCTGTTACCTATTGGGTTTATGGAACGGTATCTGAGCTAATTTGAAACCCTTGTTTTATGCATCACCCCACCTCACCTTTCCCGTTAAGCAGCCATAGTGTGTTTTCTAAACGTGTTACCCTGCTCTGATTTGTAATTCAGTTCAAGGGTAGCGGTTTTTATATTCCCTCTATAAGTGATATCTTATGATAAGTATCTTTTTCTGTGTGACTTATTTCACTTAGAATCGTCCTACCTAAATCCACTCATCTTGCTGCTACTAGCCTTATGACGTTGATTTCATGGCTGAGTGATATTCCATTGTACATAAGGACCACAACTTCTTTATCCATTTTTCTCTTTCCTGGGATATTTAAGGTGTAACCAAGTGGAGGTTCTTGTCAACAGAGCAGCCCTAAACTTTGGGGTGCCTGTGTCTTGCTGATTTTTAGTTTTCCCAATTTATACGCCCATGAGTGGAAGTGCCCTATGCTCGCTAAGCTGATTTTTTTCGATGTTTCAGGACACACCGTGCACTTCTCCAGAGTGGCTGTTGGCAATTTACATCCCGCCCATCAGCTTAGCCAGGCTCCTGTTTCTCCATGGCCTGTTTTGCATTTCTGGTTTTGACACTTTATTCAGCATGGCCCTTTTGACCGATGGGAAGCGAGACTTCTTTGTAGCGCTGATTTGCCTTTCCAGGTTGCTTGGTTGGCCAAAAAGGGCGTATGCGTTTTTTCCTGAATATATTCAGGAAAAAACGCATACGCCCTTTTTGGCCAAGGGCATCATTGTCGAGGTTTTGCCGCTTTTCCTGTGCTTTAAAGGCGATTCGAATCTCCCTCCTGAAATCTGTTTCCTGCAATTCTGCCTTGCTTTCCAATCCTCTTCGTTGCCTTCCCTCAATATATTTGTGGACGAGAGTCATCATTTATAAGTCTGCAGGTTTGTGAATTGCAGTGCCCCTGAGCTCCATTTTTCAACTCGCTTTCTTGGGAGCTGGCCGCAAAAGCGCAGGATTGCTTCAGGCCCTATTCTGGTCCCGGGCGGCAGGCTGAGCCTGTGGTTAATTCTTCTTCCTGATGGGAAAATAGAGTGACCTGTGCCTGTCCCAACACCTAGAGCTAGTCTCTCATTGGTTCCCCCTCTTCCCGTTCATCCTCAGGACAAATTGCAACCTGTACGGAACAGGAGGTTAAAGGTGCTGATTCTCCAAGGAGGGAGATTGCTAGTAAAGCGGCTGGAATGGCAAACCCGAGCACAAGGAGATGAGAAATGAGGTGCGTTTTGAAAACCTTTCCGGATCACACGGTGTACCATCTTCTGGGTTTCTCATGCATGCTTTCGATGTAGGAAGATGCCCTTGAACCTGGAGATTTGGGACCCATGGGATGGGTACCACGCAGTATTACTGTAAAGGGTCTGCGTTTGCTCACCCAACCTCACCAAACCTCTCAGCCCCAAGAGTGTCCACCCTTATGTCTCAATCAACTGTGGGTCTAGATATGGTCAATCCAGGTGGCATCACAGCCCCTGAACGAATTTTGTAAGAATTTCTCTCTCTTTCACTGTCTTTGTTTCACGGGTTTTTAAAAGTAATTGATTTTTATAATGGGGTTTACCTGCTTTTCACTGCTGTGTTTTTGCCGCTTTACACCCACTGGACTCACTTACAGAGAGATATCAATGCATAGGTTTTAAGATTCTTACTAGTCAGATATATTCTTGGGCGGTGAATAGGGGGTGTTGAGTCCAATTCACTGAGCAAGGAGTAGGTCTTGTCTATTACCTATTGGGTTTATGGAACGGTATCTGAGCTAATTTGAAACCCTTGTTTTATGCATCACCCCACCTCACCTTTCCCGTTAAGCAGCCATAGTGTGTTTTCTAAACGTGTTACCCTGCTCTGATTTGTAATTCAGTTCAAGGGTAGCGGTTTTTATATTCCCTCTATAAGTGATATCTTATGATAAGTATCTTTTTCTGTGTGACTTATTTCACTTAGAATCGTCCTACCTAAATCCACTCATCTTGCTGCTACTAGCCTTATGACGTTGATTTCATGGCTGAGTGATATTCCATTGTACATAAGGACCACAACTTCTTTATCCATTTTTCTCTTTCCTGGGATATTTAAGGTGTAACGAAGTGGAGGTTCTTGTCAACAGAGCAGCCCTAAACTTTGGGGTGCCTGTGTCTTGCTGATTTTTAGTTTTCCCAATTTATACGCCCATGAGTGGAAGTGCCCTATGCTCCCTAAGCTGATTTTTTTCGATGTTTCAGGACACACCGTGCACTTCTCCAGAGTGGCTGTTGGCAATTTACATCCCGCCCATCAGCGTAGCCAGGCTCCCGTTTCTCCATGGCCTGTTTTGCATTTCTGGTTTTGACACTTTATTCAGCATGGCCCTTTTGACCGATGGGAAGCGAGACTTCTTTGTAGCGCTGATTTGCCTTTCCAGGTTGCTTGGTTGGCCAAAAAGGGCGTATGCGTTTTTTCCTGAATATATTCAGGAAAAAACGCATACGCCCTTTTTGGCCAAGGGCATCATTGTCGAGGTTTTGCCGCTTTTCCTGTGCTTTAATGGCGATTCGAATCTCCCTCCTGAAATCTGTTTCCTGCAATTCTGCCTTGCTTTCCAATCCTCTTCGTTGCCTTCCCTCAATATATTTGTGGACGAGAGTCATCATTTATAAGTCTGCAGGTTTTTGAATTGCAGTGCCCCTGAGCTCCATTTTTCAACTCGCTTTCTTGGGAGCTGGCCGCAAAAGCGCAGGATTGCTTCAGGCCCTATTCTGGTCCCGGGCGGCAGGCTGAGCCTGTGGTTAATTCTTCTTCCTGATGGGAAAATAGAGTGGCCTGTGCCTGTCCCAACACCTAGAGCTAGTCTCTCATTGGTTCCCCCTCTTCCCGTTCATCCTCAGGACAAATTGCAACCTGTACGGAACAGGAGGTTAAAGGTGCTGATTCTCCAAGGAGGGAGATTGCTAGTAAAGCGGCTGGAATGGCAAACCCGAGCACAAGGAGATGAGAAATGAGGTGCGTTTTGAAAACCTTTCCGGATCACACGGTGTACCATCTTCTGGGTTTCTCATGCATGCTTTCGATGTAGGAAGATGCCCTTGAACCTGGAGATTTGGGACCCATGGGATGGGTACCACGCAGTATTACTGTAAAGGGTCTGCGTTTGCTCACCCAACCTCACCAAACCTCTCAGCCCCAAGAGTGTCCACCCTTATGTCTCAATCAACTGTGGGTCTAGATATGGTCAATCCAGGTGGCATCACAGCCCCTGAACGAATTTTGTAAGAATTTCTCTCTCTTTCACTGTCTTTGTTTCACGGGTTTTTAAAAGTAATTGATTTTTATAATGGGGTTTACCTGCTTTTCACTGCTGTGTTTTTGCCGCTTTACACCCACTGGACTCACTTACAGAGAGATATCAATGCATAGGTTTTAAGATTCTTACTAGTCAGATATATTCTTGGGCGGTGAATAGGGGGTGTTGAGTCCAATTCACTGAGCAAGGAGTAGGTCTTGTCTATTACCTATTGGGTTTATGGAACGGTATCTGAGCTAATTTGAAACCCTTGTTTTATGCATCACCCCACCTCACCTTTCCCGTTAAGCAGCCATAGTGTGTTTTCTAAACGTGTTACCCTGCTCTGATTTGTAATTCAGTTCAAGGGTAGCGGTTTTTATATTCCTTCTATAAGTGATATCTTATGATAAGTATCTTTTTCTGTGTGACTTATTTCACTTAGAATCGTCCTACCTAAATCCACTCATCTTGCTGCTACTAGCCTTATGACGTTGATTTCATGGCTGAGTGATATTCCATTGTACATAAGGACCACAACTTCTTTATCCATTTTTCTCTTTCCTGGGATATTTAAGGTGTAACGAAGTGGAGGTTCTTGTCAACAGAGCAGCCCTAAACTTTGGGGTGCCTGTGTCTTGCTGATTTTTAGTTTTCCCAATTTATACGCCCATGAGTGGAAGTGCCCTATGCTCCCTAAGCTGATTTTTTTCGATGTTTCAGGACACACCGTGCACTTCTCCAGAGTGGCTGTTGGCAATTTACATCCCGCCCATCAGCGTAGCCAGGCTCCCGTTTCTCCATGGCCTGTTTTGCATTTCTGGTTTTGACACTTTATTCAGCATGGCCCTTTTGACCGATGGGAAGCGAGACTTCTTTGTAGCGCTGATTTGCCTTTCCAGGTTGTTTGGTTGGCCAAAAAGGGCGTATGCGTTTTTTCCTGAATATATTCAGGAAAAAACGCATACGCCCTTTTTGGCCAAGGGCATCATTGTCGAGGTTTTGCCGCTTTTCCTGTGCTTTAAAGGCGATTCGAATCTCCCTCCTGAAATCTGTTTCCTGCAATTCTGCCTTGCTTTCCAATCCTCTTCGTTGCCTTCCCTCAATATATTTGTGGACGAGAGTCATCATTTATAAGTCTGCAGGTTTGTGAATTGCAGTGCCCCTGAGCTCCATTTTTCAACTCGCTTTCTTGGGAGCTGGCCGCAAAAGCGCAGGATTGCTTCAGGCCCTATTCTGGTCCCGGGCGGCAGGCTGAGCCTGTGGTTAATTCTTCTTCCTGATGGGAAAATAGAGTGGCCTGTGCCTGTCCCAACACCTAGAGCTAGTCTCTCATTGGTTCCCCCTCTTCCCGTTCATCCTCAGGACAAATTGCAACCTGTACGGAACAGGAGGTTAAAGGTGCTGATTCTCCAAGGAGGGAGATTGCTAGTAAAGCGGCTGGAATGGCAAACCCGAGCACAAGGAGATGAGAAATGAGGTGCGTTTTGAAAACCTTTCCGGATCACACGGTGTACCATCTTCTGGGTTTCTCATGCATGCTTTCGATGTAGGAAGATGCCCTTGAACCTGGAGATTTGGGACCCATGGGATGGGTACCACGCAGTATTACTGTAAAGGGTCTGCGTTTGCTCACCCAACCTCACCAAACCTCTCAGCCCCAAGAGTGTCCACCCTTATGTCTCAATCAACTGTGGGTCTAGATATGGTCAATCCAGGTGGCATCACAGCCCCTGAACGAATTTTGTTAGAATTTCTCTCTCTTTCACTGTCTTTGTTTCACGGGTTTTTAAAAGTAATTGATTTTTATAATGGGGTTTACCTGCTTTTCACTGCTGTGTTTTTGCCGCTTTACACCGACTGGACTCACTTACAGAGAGATATCAATGCATAGGTTTTAAGATTCTTACTAGTCAGATATATTCTTGGGCGGTGAATAGGGGGTGTTGAGTCCAATTCACTGAGCAAGGAGTAGGTCTTGTCTATTACCTATTGGGTTTATGGAACGGTATCTGAGCTAATTTGAAACCCTTGTTTTATGCATCACCCCACCTCACCTTTCCCGTTAAGCAGCCATAGTGTGTTTTCTAAACGTGTTACCCTACTCTGATTTGTAATTCAGTTCAAGGGTAGCGGTTTTTATATTCCCTCTATAATTGATATCTTATGATAAGTATCTTTTTTTGTGTGACTTATTTCACTTAGAATCGTCCTACCTAAATCCACTCATCTTGCTGCTACTATCCTTATGACGTTGATTTCATGGCTGAGTGATATTCCATTGTACATAAGGACCACAACTTCTTTATCCATTTTTCTCTTTCCTGGGATATTTAAGGTGTAACGAAGTGGAGGTTCTTGTCAACAGAGCAGCCCTAAACTTTGGGGTGCCTGTGTCTTGCTGATTTTTAGTTTTCCCAATTTATATGCCCATGAGTGGAAGTGCCCTATGCTCCCTAAGCTGATTTTTTTCGATGTTTCAGGACACACCGTGCACTTCTCCAGAGTGGCTGTTGGCAATTTACATCCCGCCCATCAGCGTAGCCAGGCTCCCGTTTCTCCATGGCCTGTTTTACATTTCTGGTTTTGACACTTTATTCAGCATGGCCCTTTTGACCGATGGGAAGCGAGACTTCTTTGTAGCGCTGATTTGCCTTTCCAGGTTGCTTGGTTGGCCAAAAAGGGCGTATGCGTTTTTTCCTGAATATATTCAGGAAAAAACGCATACGCCCTTTTTGGCCAAGGGCATCATTGTCGAGGTTTTGCCGCTTTTCCTGTGCTTTAAAGGCGATTCGAATCTCCCTCCTGAAATCTGTTTCCTGCAATTCTGCCTTGCTTTCCAATCCTCTTCGTTGCCTTCCCTCAATATATTTGTGGACGAGAGTCATCATTTATAAGTCTGCAGGTTTGTGAATTGCAGTGCCCCTGAGCTCCATTTTTCAACTCGCTTTCTTGGGAGCTGGCCGCAAAAGCGCAGGATTGCTTCAGGCCCTATTCTGGTCCCGGGCGGCAGGCTGAGCCTGTGGTTAATTCTTCTTCCTGATGGGAAAATAGAGTGACCTGTGCCTGTCCCAACACCTAGATCTAGTCTCTCATTGGTTCCCCCTCTTCCCTTTCATCCTCAGGACAAATTGCAACCTGTACGGAACAGGAGGTTAAAGGTGCTGATTCTCCAAGGAGGGAGATTGCTAGTAAAGCGGCTGGAATGGCAAACCCGAGCACAAGGAGATGAGAAATGAGGTGCGTTTTGAAAACCTTTCCGGATCACACGGTGTACCATCTTCTGGGTTTCTCATGCATGCTTTCGATGTAGGAAGATGCCCTTGAACCTGGAGATTTGGGACCCATGGGATGGGTACCACGCAGTATTACTGTAAAGGGTCTGCGTTTGCTCACCCAACCTCACCAAACCTCTCAGCCCCAAGAGTGTCCACCCTTATGTCTCAATCAACTGTGGGTCTAGATATGGTCAGTCCAGGTGGCATCACAGCCCCTGAACGAATTTTGTAAGAATTTCTCTCTCTTTCACTGTCTTTGTTTCACGGGTTTTTAAAAGTAATTGATTTTTATAATGGGGTTTACCTGCTTTTCACTGCTGTGTTTTTGCCGCTTTACACCCACTGGACTCACTTACAGAGAGATATCAATGCATAGGTTTTAAGATTCTTACTAGTCAGATATATTCTTGGGCGGTGAATAGGGGGTGTTGAGTCCAATTCACTGAGCAAGGAGTAGGTCTTGTCTATTACCTATTGGGTTTATGGAACGGTATCTGAGCTAATTTGAAACCCTTGTTTTATGCATCACCCCACCTCACCTTTCCCGTTAAGCAGCCATAGTGTGTTTTCTAAACGTGTTACCCTGCTCTGATTTGTAATTCAGTTCAAGGGTAGCGGTTTTTATATTCCCTCTATAAGTGATATCTTATGATAAGTATCTTTTTCTGTGTGACTTATTTCACTTAGAATCGTCCTACCTAAATCCACTCATCTTGCTGCTACTAGCCTTATGACGTTGATTTCATGGCTGAGTGATATTCCATTGTACATAAGGACCACAACTTCTTTATCCATTTTTCTCTTTCCTGGGATATTTAAGGTGTAACGAAGTGGAGGTTCTTGTCAACAGAGCAGCCCTAAACTTTGGGGTGCCTGTGTCTTGCTGATTTTTAGTTTTCCCAATTTATACGCCCATGAGTGGAAGTGCCCTATGCTCCCTAAGCTGATTTTTTTCGATGTTTCAGGACACACCGTGCACTTCTCCAGAGTGGCTGTTGGCAATTTACATCCCGCCCATCAGCGTAGCCAGGCTCCCGTTTCTCCATGGCCTGTTTTGCATTTCTGGTTTTGACACTTTATTCAGCATGGCCCTTTTGACCGATGGGAAGCGAGACTTCTTTGTAGCGCTGATTTGCCTTTCCAGGTTGCTTGGTTGGCCAAAAAGGGCGTATGTGTTTTTTCCTGAATATATTCAGGAAAAAACGCATACGCCCTTTTTGGCCAAGGGCATCATTGTCGAGGTTTTGCCGCTTTTCCTGTGCTTTAATGGCGATTCGAATCTCCCTCCTGAAATCTGTTTCCTGCAATTCTGCCTTGCTTTCCAATCCTCTTCGTTGCCTTCCCTCAATATATTTGTGGACGAGAGTCATCATTTATAAGTCTGCAGGTTTTTGAATTGCAGTGCCCCTGAGCTCCATTTTTCAACTCGCTTTCTTGGGAGCTGGCCGCAAAAGCGCAGGATTGCTTCAGGCCCTATTCTGGTCCCGGGCGGCAGGCTGAGCCTGTGGTTAATTCTTCTTCCTGATGGGAAAATAGAGTGGCCTGTGCCTGTCCCAACACCTAGAGCTAGTCTCTCATTGGTTCCCCCTCTTCCCGTTCATCCTCAGGACAAATTGCAACCTGTACGGAACAGGAGGTTAAAGGTGCTGATTCTCCAAGGAGGGAGATTGCTAGTAAAGCGGCTGGAATGGCAAACCCGAGCACAAGGAGATGAGAAATGAGGTGCGTTTTGAAAACCTTTCCGGATCACACGGTGTACCATCTTCTGGGTTTCTCATGCATGCTTTCGATGTAGGAAGATGCCCTTGAACCTGGAGATTTGGGACCCATGGGATGGGTACCACGCAGTATTACTGTAAAGGGTCTGCGTTTGCTCACCCAACCTCACCAAACCTCTCAGCCCCAAGAGTGTCCACCCTTATGTCTCAATCAACTGTGGGTCTAGATATGGTCAATCCAGGTGGCATCACAGCCCCTGAACGAATTTTGTAAGAATTTCTCTCTCTTTCACTGTCTTTGTTTCACGGGTTTTTAAAAGTAATTGATTTTTATAATGGGGTTTACCTGCTTTTCACTGCTGTGTTTTTGCCGCTTTACACCGACTGGACTCACTTACAGAGAGATATCAATGCATAGGTTTTAAGATTCTTACTAGTCAGATATATTCTTGGGCGGTGAATAGGGGGTGTTGAGTCCAATTCACTGAGCAAGGAGTAGGTCTTGTCTATTACCTATTGGGTTTATGGAACGGTATCTGAGCTAATTTGAAACCCTTGTTTTATGCATCACCCCACCTCACCTTTCCCGTTAAGCAGCCATAGTGTGTTTTCTAAACGTGTTACCCTACTCTGATTTGTAATTCAGTTCAAGGGTAGCGGTTTTTTTATTCCCTCTATAATTGATATCTTATGATAAGTATCTTTTTTTGTGTGACTTATTTCACTTAGAATCGTCCTACCTAAATCCACTCATCTTGCTGCTACTATCCTTATGACGTTGATTTCATGGCTGAGTGATATTCCATTGTACATAAGGACCACAACTTCTTTATCCATTTTTCTCTTTCCTGGGATATTTAAGGTGTAACGAAGTGGAGGTTCTTGTCAACAGAGCAGCCCTAAACTTTGGGGTGCCTGTGTCTTGCTGATTTTTAGTTTTCCCAATTTATATGCCCATGAGTGGAAGTGCCCTATGCTCCCTAAGCTGATTTTTTTCGATGTTTCAGGACACACCGTGCACTTCTCCAGAGTGGCTGTTGGCAATTTACATCCCGCCCATCAGCGTAGCCAGGCTCCCGTTTCTCCATGGCCTGTTTTACATTTCTGGTTTTGACACTTTATTCAGCATGGCCCTTTTGACCGATGGGAAGCGAGACTTCTTTGTAGCGCTGATTTGCCTTTCCAGGTTGCTTGGTTGGCCAAAAAGGGCGTATGCGTTTTTTCCTGAATATATTCAGGAAAAAACGCATACGCCCTTTTTGGCCAAGGGCATCATTGTCGAGGTTTTGCCGCTTTTCCTGTGCTTTAAAGGCGATTCGAATCTCCCTCCTGAAATCTGTTTCCTGCAATTCTGCCTTGCTTTCCAATCCTCTTCGTTGCCTTCCCTCAATATATTTGTGGACGAGAGTCATCATTTATAAGTCTGCAGGTTTGTGAATTGCAGTGCCCCTGAGCTCCATTTTTCAACTCGCTTTCTTGGGAGCTGGCCGCAAAAGCGCAGGATTGCTTCAGGCCCTATTCTGGTCCCGGGCGGCAGGCTGAGCCTGTGGTTAATTCTTCTTCCTGATGGGAAAATAGAGTGACCTGTGCCTGTCCCAACACCTAGATCTAGTCTCTCATTGGTTCCCCCTCTTCCCGTTCATCCTCAGGACAAATTGCAACCTGTACGGAACAGGAGGTTAAAGGTGCTGATTCTCCAAGGAGGGAGATTGCTAGTAAAGCGGCTGGAATGGCAAACCCGAGCACAAGGAGATGAGAAATGAGGTGCGTTTTGAAAACCTTTCCGGATCACACGGTGTACCATCTTCTGGGTTTCTCATGCATGCTTTCGATGTAGGAAGATGCCCTTGAACCTGGAGATTTGGGACCCATGGGATGGGTACCACGCAGTATTACTGTAAAGGGTCTGCGTTTGCTCACCCAACCTCACCAAACCTCTCAGCCCCAAGAGTGTCCACCCTTATGTCTCAATCAACTGTGGGTCTAGATATGGTCAGTCCAGGTGGCATCACAGCCCCTGAACGAATTTTGTAAGAATTTCTCTCTCTTTCACTGTCTTTGTTTCACGGGTTTTTAAAAGTAATTGATTTTTATAATGGGGTTTACCTGCTTTTCACTGCTGTGTTTTTGCCGCTTTACACCCACTGGACTCACTTACAGAGAGATATCAATGCATAGGTTTTAAGATTCTTACTAGTCAGATATATTCTTGGGCGGTGAATAGGGGGTGTTGAGTCCAATTCACTGAGCAAGGAGTAGGTCTTGTCTATTACCTATTGGGTTTATGGAACGGTATCTGAGCTAATTTGAAACCCTTGTTTTATGCATCACCCCACCTCACCTTTCCCGTTAAGCAGCCATAGTGTGTTTTCTAAACGTGTTACCCTGCTCTGATTTGTAATTCAGTTCAAGGGTAGCGGTTTTTATATTCCCTCTATAAGTGATATCTTATGATAAGTAACTTTTTCTGTGTGACTTATTTCACTTAGAATCGTCCTACCTAAATCCACTCATCTTGCTGCTACTAGCCTTATGACGTTGATTTCATGGCTGAGTGATATTCCATTGTACATAAGGACCACAACTTCTTTATCCATTTTTCTCTTTCCTGGGATATTTAATGTGTAACGAAGTGGAGGTTCTTGTCAACAGAGCAGCCCTAAACTTTGGGGTGCCTGTGTCTTGCTGATTTTTAGTTTTCCCAATTTATACGCCCATGAGTGGAAGTGCCCTATGCTCCCTAAGCTGATTTTTTTCGATGTTTCAGGACACACCGTGCATTTCTCCAGAGTGGCTGTTGGCAATTTACATCCCGCCCATCAGCGTAGCCAGGCTCCCGTTTCTCCATGGCCTGTCTTGCATTTCTTGTTTTGACACTTTATTCAGCATGGCCCTTTTGACCGATGGGAAGCGAGACTTCTTTGTAGCGCTGATTTGCCTTTCCAGGTTGCTTGGTTGGCCAAAAAGGGCGTATGCTTTTTTTCCTGAATATATTCAGGAAAAAACGCATACGCCCTTTTTGGCCAAGGGCATCATTGTCGAGGTTTTGCCGCTTTTCCTGTGCTTTAAAGGCGATTCGAATCTCCCTCCTGAAATCTGTTTCCTGCAATTCTGCCTTGCTTTCCAATCCTCTTCGTTGCCTTCCCTCAATATATTTGTGGACGAGAGTCATCATTTATAAGTCTGCAGGTTTGTGAATTGCAGTGCCCCTGAGCTCCATTTTTCAACTCGCTTTCTTGGGAGCTGGCCGCAAAAGCGCAGGATTGCTTCAGGCCCTATTCTGGTCCCGGGCGGCAGGCTGAGCCTGTGGTTAATTCTTCTTCCTGATGGGAAAATAGAGTGACCTGTGCCTGTCCCAACACCTAGAGCTAGTCTCTCATTGGTTCCCCCTCTTCCCGTTCATCCTCAGGACAAATTGCAAACTGTACGGAACAGGAGGTTAAAGGTGCTGATTCTCCAAGGAGGGAGATTGCTAGTGAAGCGGCTGGAATGGCAAACCCGAGCACAAGGAGATGAGAAATGAGGTGCGTTTTGAAAACCTTTCCGGATCACACGGTGTACCATCTTCTGGGTTTCTCATGCATGCTTTCGATGTAGGAAGATGCCCCCTAATCTGGAGATTTGGGAACCATGGGATGGGTACCATGCAGTATTACTTTAAAGGGTCTGCGTTTGCTCACCCAACCTCACCAAACCTCTCAGCCCCAAGAGTTTCCACCCTTATGTCTCAATCAGCTGTGGGTCTAGATATGGTCAATCCAGGTGGCATCACAGCCCCTGAACGAATTTTGTAAGAATTTCTCTCTCTTTCACTGTCTTTGTTTCACGGGTTTTTAAAAGTAATTGATTTTTATAATGGGGTTTACCTGCTTTTCACTGCTGTGTTTTTGCCGCTTTACACCCACTTGACTCACTTACAGAGAGATATCAATGCATAGGTTTTAAGATTCTTACTAGTCAGATATATTCTTGGGCGGTGAATAGGGGGTGTTGAGTCCAATTCACTGAGCAAGGAGTAGGTCTTGTCTATTACCTATTGGGTTTATGGAACGGTATCTGAGCTAATTTGAAACCCTTGTTTTATGCATCACCCCACCTCACCTTTCCCGTTAAGCAGCCATAGTGTGTTTTCTAAACGTGTTACCCTGCTCTGATTTGTAATTCAGTTCAAGGGTAGCGGTTTTTAAATTCCCTCTATAAGTGATATCTTATGATAAGTATCTTTTTCTGTGTGACTTATTTCACTTAGAATCGTCCTACCTAAATCCACTCATCTTGCTGCTACTAGCCTTATGACGTTGATTTCATGGCTGAGTGATATTCCATTGTACATAAGGACCACAACTTCTTTATCCATTTTTCTCTTTCCTGGGATATTTAAGGTGTAACGAAGTGGAGGTTCTTGTCAACAGAGCAGCCCTAAACTTTGGGGTGCCTGTGTCTTGCTGATTTTTAGTTTTCCCAATTTATACGCCCATGAGTGGAAGTGCCCTATGCTCCCTAAGCTGATTTTTTTCGATGTTTCAGGACACACCGTGCACTTCTCCAGAGTGGCTGTTGGCAATTTACATCCCGCCCATCAGCGTAGCCAGGCTCCCGTTTCTCCATGGCCTGTTTTGCATTTCTGGTTTTGACACTTTATTCAGCATGGCCCTTTTGACCGATGGGAAGCGAGACTTCTTTGTAGCGCTGATTTGCCTTTCCAGGTTGCTTGGTTGGCCAAAAAGGGCGTATGCGTTTTTTCCTGAATATATTCAGGAAAAAACGCATACGCCCTTTTTGTCCAAGGGCATCATTGTCGAGGTTTTGCCGCTTTTCCTGTACTTTAAAGGCGATTCGAATCTCCCTCCTGAAATCTGTTTCCTGCAATTCTGCCATGCTTTCCAATCCTCTTCGTTGCCTTCCCTCAATATATTTGTGGACGAGAGTCATCATTTATAAGTCTGCAGGTTTGTGAATTGCAGTGCCCCTGAGCTCCATTTTTCAACTCGCTTTCTTGGGAGCTGGCCGCAAAAGCGCAGGATTGCTTCAGGCCCTATTCTGGTCCCGGGCGGCAGGCTGAGCCTGTGGTTAATTCTTCTTCCTGATGGGAAAATAGAGAGACCTGTGCCTGTCCCAACACCTAGAGCTAGTCTCTCATTGGTTCCCCCTCTTCCCGTTCATCCTCAGGACAAATTGCAACCTGTACGGAACAGGAGGTTACAGGTGCTGATTCTCCAAGGAGGGAGATTGCTAGTAAAGCGGTTGGAATGGCAAACCCGAGCACAAGGAGATGAGAAATGAGGTGCGTTTTGAAAACCTTTCCGGATCACACGGTGTACCAACTTCTGGGTTTCTCATGCATGCTTTCGATGTAGGAAGATGCCCTTGAACCTGGAGATTTGGGACCCATGGGATGGGTACCACACAGTATTACTTTAAAGGGTCTGCGTTTGCTCACCCAACCTCACCAAACCTCTCAGCCCCAAGAGTGTCCACCCTTATGTCTCAATCAACTGTGGGTCTAGATATGGTCAATCCAGGTGGCATCACAGCCCCTGAACGAATTTTGTAAGAATTTCTCTCTCTTTCACTGTCTTTGTTTCACGGGTTTTTAAAAGTAATTGATTTTTATAATGGGGTTTACCTGCTTTTCACTGCTGTGTTTTTGCCGCTTTACACCCACTGGACTCACTTACAGAGAGATATCAATGCATAGGTTTTAAGATTCTTACTAGTCAGATATATTCTTGGGCGGTGAATAGGGGGTATTGAGTCCAATTCACTGAGCAAGGAGTAGGTCTTGTCTATTACCTATTGGGTTTATGGAACGGTATCTGAGCTAATTTGAAACCCTTGTTTTATGCATCACCCCACCTCACCTTTCCCGTTAAGCAGCCATAGTGTGTTTTCTAAACGTGTTACCCTGCTCTGATTTGTAATTCAGTTCAAGGGTAGCGGTTTTTATATTCCCTCTATAAGTGATATCTTATGATAAGTATCTTTTTCTGTGTGACTTATTTCACTTAGAATCGTCCTACCTAAATCCACTCATCTTGCTGCTACTAGCCTTATGACGTTGATTTCATGGCTGAGTGATATTCCATTGTACATAAGGACCACAACTTCTTTATCCATTTTTCTCTTTCCTGGGATATTTAAGGTGTAACGAAGTGGAGGTTCTTGTCAACAGAGCAGCCCTAAACTTTGGGGTGCCTGTGTCTTGCTGATTTTTAGTTTTCCCAATTTATACGCCCATGAGTGGAAGTGCCCTATGCTCGCTAAGCTGATTTTTTTCGATGTTTCAGGACACACCGTGCACTTCTCCAGAGTGGCTGTTGGCAATTTACATCCCGCCCATCAGCGTAGCCAGGCTCCCGTTTCTCCATGGCCTGTTTTGCATTTCTGGTTTTGACACTTTATTCAGCATGGCCCTTTTGACCGATGGGAAGCGAGGCTTCTTTGTAGCGCTGATTTGCCTTTCCAGGTTGCTTGGTTGGCCAAAAAGGGCGTATGCGTTTTTTCCTGAATATATTCAGGAAAAAACGCATACGCCCTTTTTGGCCAAGGGCATCATTGTCGAGGTTTTGCCGCTTTTCCTGTGCTTTAAAGGCGATTCGAATCTCCCTCCTGAAATCTGTTTCCTGCAATTCTGCCTTGCTTTCCAATCCTCTTCGTTGCCTTCCCTCAATATATTTGTGGACGAGAGTCATCATTTATAAGTCTGCAGGTTTGTGAATTGCAGTGCCCCTGAGCTCCATTTTTCAACTCGCTTTCTTGGGAGCTGGCCGCAAAAGCGCAGGATTGCTTCAGGCCCTATTCTGGTCCCGGGCGGCAGGCTGAGCCTGTGGTTAATTCTTCTTCCTGATGGGAAAATAGAGTGCCCTGTGCCTGTCCCAACACCTAGAGCTAGTCTCTCATTGGTTCCCCCTCTTCCCGTTCATCCTCAGGACAAATTGCAACCTGTACGGAAGTGGAGGTTAAAGGTGCTGATTCTCCAAGGAGGGAGATTGCTAGTAAAGTGGCTGGAATGGCAAACACGAGCACAAGGAGATGAGAAATGAGGTGCGTTTTGAAAACCTTTCCGGATCACACGGTGTACCATCTTCTGGGTTTCTCATGCATGCTTTCGATGTAGGAAGATGCCCTTGAACCTGGAGATTTGGGACCCATGGGATGGGTACCATGCAGTATTACTTTAAAGGGTCTGCGTTTGCTCACCCAACCTCACCAAACCTCTCAGCCCCAAGAGTTTCCACCCTTATGTCTCAATCAGCTGTGGGTCTAGATATGGTCAATCCAGGTGGCATCACAGCCCCTGAACGAATTTTGTAAGAATTTCTCTCTCTTTAACTGTCTTTGTTTCACGGGGTTTTAAAAGTAATTGATTTTTATAATGGGGTTTACCTGCTTTTCACTGCTGTGTTTTTGCCGCTTTTCACCCACTGGACTCACTTACAGAGAGATATCAATGCATAGGTTTTAAGATTCTTACTAGTCAGATATATTCTTGGGCGGTGAATAGGGGGTGTTGAGTCCAATTCACTGAGCAAGGAGTAGGTCTTGTCTATTACCTATTGGGTTTATGGAACGGTATCTGAGCTAATTTGAAACCCTTGTTTTATCCATCACCCCACCTCCCCTTTCCCGTTAAGCAGCCATAGTGTGTTTTCTAAACGTGTTACCCTGCTCTGATTTGTAATTCAGTTCAAGGGTAGCGGTTTTTATATTCCCTCTATAAGTGATATCTTATGATAAGTATCTTTTTCTGTGTGACTTATTTCACTTAGAATCGTCCTACCTAAATCCACTCATCTTGCTGCTACTAGCCTTATGACGTTGATTTCATGGCTGAGTGATATTCCATTGTACATAAGGACCACAACTTCTTTATCCATTTTTCTCTTTCCTGGGATATTTAAGGTGTAACGAAGTGGAGGTTCTTGTCAACAGAGCAGCCCTAAACTTTGGGGTGCCTGTGTCTTGCTGATTTTTAGTTTTCCCAATTTATACGCCCATGAGTGGAAGTGCCCTATGCTCGCTAAGCTGATTTTTTTCGATGTTTCAGGACACACCGTGCACTTCTCCAGAGTGGCTGTTGGCAATTTACATCCCGCCCATCAGCGTAGCCAGGCTCCCGTTTCTCCATGGCCTGTTTTGCATTTCTGGTTTTGACACTTTATTCAGCATGGCCCTTTTGACCGATGGGAAGCGAGGCTTCTTTGTAGCGCTGATTTGCCTTTCCAGGTTGCTTGGTTGGCCAAAAAGGGCGTATGCGTTTTTTCCTGAATATATTCAGGAAAAAACGCATACGCCCTTTTTGGCCAAGGGCATCATTGTCGAGGTTTTGCCGCTTTTCCTGTGCTTTAAAGGCGATTCGAATCTCCCTCCTGAAATCTGTTTCCTGCAATTCTGCCTTGCTTTCCAATCCTCTTCGTTGCCTTCCCTCAATATATTTGTGGACGAGAGTCATCATTTATAAGTCTGCAGGTTTGTGAATTGCAGTGCCCCTGAGCTCCATTTTTCAACTCGCTTTCTTGGGAGCTGGCCGCAAAAGCGCAGGATTGCTTCAGGCCCTATTCTGGTCCCGGGCGGCAGGCTGAGCCTGTGGTTAATTCTTCTTCCTGATGGGAAAATAGAGTGCCCTGTGCCTGTCCCAACACCTAGAGCTAGTCTCTCATTGGTTCCCCCTCTTCCCGTTCATCCTCAGGACAAATTGCAACCTGTACGGAAGTGGAGGTTAAAGGTGCTGATTCTCCAAGGAGGGAGATTGCTAGTAAAGTGGCTGGAATGGCAAACCCGAGCACAAGGAGATGAGAAATGAGGTGCGTTTTGAAAACCTTTCCGGATCACACGGTGTACCATCTTCTGGGTTTCTCATGCATGCTTTCGATGTAGGAAGATGCCCTTGAACCTGGAGATTTGGGACCCATGGGATGGGTACCATGCAGTATTACTTTAAAGGGTCTGCGTTTGCTCACCCAACCTCACCAAACCTCTCAGCCCCAAGAGTTTCCACCCTTATGTCTCAATCAGCTGTGGGTCTAGATATGGTCAATCCAGGTGGCATCACAGCCCCTGAACGAATTTTGTAAGAATTTCTCTCTCTTTAACTGTCTTTGTTTCACGGGGTTTTAAAAGTAATTGATTTTTATAATGGGGTTTACCTGCTTTTCACTGCTGTGTTTTTGCCGCTTTTCACCCACTGGACTCACTTACAGAGAGATATCAATGCATAGGTTTTAAGATTCTTACTAGTCAGATATATTCTTGGGCGGTGAATAGGGGGTGTTGAGTCCAATTCACTGAGCAAGGAGTAGGTCTTGTCTATTACCTATTGGGTTTATGGAACGGTATCTGAGCTAATTTGAAACCCTTGTTTTATCCATCACCCCACCTCCCCTTTCCCGTTAAGCAGCCATAGTGTGTTTTCTAAACGTGTTACCCTGCTCTGATTTGTAATTCAGTTCAAGGGTAGCGGTTTTTATATTCCCTCTATAAGTGATATCTTATGATAAGTATCTTTTTCTGTGTGACTTATTTCACTTAGAATCGTCCTACCTAAATCCACTCATCTTGCTGCTACTAGCCTTATGACGTTGATTTCATGGCTGAGTGATATTCCATTGTACATAAGGACCACAACTTCTTTATCCATTTTTCTCTTTCCTGGGATATTTAAGGTGTAACGAAGTGGAGGTTCTTGTCAACAGAGCAGCCCTAAACTTTGGGGTGCCTGTGTCTTGCTGATTTTTAGTTTTCCCAATTTATACGCCCATGAGTGGAAGTGCCCTATGCTCCCTAAGCTGATTTTTTTCGATGTTTCAGGACACACCGTGCACTTCTCCATAGTGGCTGTTGGCAATTTACATCCCGCCCATCAGCGTAGCCAGGCTCCCGTTTCTCCATGGCCTGTTTTGCATTTCTGGTTTTGACACTTTATTCAGCATGGCCCTTTTGACCGATGGGAAGCGAGACTTCTTTGTAGCGCTGATTTGCCTTTCCAGGTTGCTTGGTTGGCCAAAAAGGGCGTATGCGTTTTTTCCTGAATATATTCAGGAAAAAACGCATACACCCTTTTTGGCCAAGGGCATCATTGTCGAGGTTTTGCCGCTTTTCCTGTGCTTTAAAGGCGATTCGAATCTCCCTCCTGAAATCTGTTTCCTGCAATTCTGCCTTGCTTTCCAATCCTCTTCGTTGCCTTCCCTCAATATATTTGTGGACGAGAGTCATCATTTATAAGTCTGCAGGTTTGTGAATTGCAGTGCCCCTGAGCTCCATTTTTCAACTCGCTTTCTTGGGAGCTGGCCGCAAAAGCGCAGGATTGCTTCAGGCCCTATTCTGGTCCCGGGCGGCAGGCTGAGCCTGTGGTTAATTCTTCTTCCTGATGGGAAAATAGAGTGACCTGTGCCTGTCCCAACACCCAGCGCTAGTCTCTCATTGGTTCCCCCTCTTCCCGTTCATCCTCAGGACAAATTGCAACCTGTACGGAACAGGAGGTTAAAGGTGCTGATTCTCCAAGGAGGGAGATTGCTAGTAAAGCGGCTGGAATGGCAAACCCGAGCACAAGGAGATGAGAAATGAGGTGCGTTTTGAAAACCTTTCCGGATCACACGGTGTACCATCTTCTGGGTTTCTCATGCATGCTTTCGATGTAGGAAGATGCCCTTGAACCTGGAGATTTGGGACCCATGGGATGGGTACCATGCAGTATTACTTTAAAGGGTCTGCGTTTGCTCACCCAACCTCACCAAATCTCTCAGCCCCAAGAGTTTCCACCCTTATGTCTCAATCAGCTGTGGGTCTAGATATGGTCAATCCAGGTGGCATCACAGCCCCTGAACGAATTTTGTAAGAATTTCTCTCTCTTTAACTGTCTTTGTTTCACGGGTTTTTAAAAGTAATTGATTTTTATAATGGGGTTTACCTGCTTTTCACTGCTGTGTTTTTGCCACTTTACACCCACTTGACTCACTTACAGAGAGATATCAATGCATAGGTTTTAAGATTCTTACTAGTCAGATATATTCTTGGGCGGTGAATAGGGGGTGTTGAGTCCAATTCACTGAGCAAGGAGTAGGTCTTGTCTATTACCTATTGGGTTTATGGAACGGTATCTGAGCTAATTTGAAACCCTTGTTTTATGCATCACCCCACCTCACCTTTCCCGTTAAGCAGCCATAGTGTGTTTTCTAAACGTGTTACCCTGCTCTGATTTGTAATTCAGTTCAAGGGTAGCGGTTTTTATATTCCCTCTATAAGTGATATCTTATGATAAGTATCTTTTTCTATGTGACTTATTTCACTTAGAATCGTCCTACCTAAATCCACTCATCTTGCTGCTACTAGCCTTATGACGTTGATTTCATGGCTGAGTGATATTCCATTGTACATAAGGACCACAACTTCTTTATCCATTTTTCTCTTTCCTGGGATATTTAAGGTGTAACGAAGTGGAGGTTCTTGTCAACAGAGCAGCCCTAAACTTTGGGGTGCCTGTGTCTTGCTGATTTTTAGTTTTCCCAATTTATACGCCCATGAGTGGAAGTGCCCTATGCTCCCTAAGCTGATTTTTTTCGATGTTTCAGGACACACCGTGCACTTCTCCAGAGTGGCTGTTGGCAATTTACATCCCGCCCATCAGCGTAGCCAGGCTCCCGTTTCTCCATGGCCTGTTTTGCATTTCTGGTTTTGACACTTTATTCAGCATGGCCCTTTTGACCGATGGGAAGCGAGACTTCTTTGTAGCGCTGATTTGCCTTTCCAGGTTGCTTGGTTGGCCAAAAAGGGCGTATGCGTTTTTTCCTGAATATATTCAGGAAAAAACGCATACGCCCTTTTTGGCCAAGGGCATCATTGTCGAGGTTTTGCCGCTTTTCCTGTGCTTTAAAGGCGATTCGAATCTCCCTCCTGAAATCTGTTTCCTGCAATTCTGCCTTGCTTTCCAATCCTCTTCGTTGCCTTCCCTCAATATATTTGTGGACGAGAGTCATCATTTATAAGTCTGCAGGTTTGTGAATTGCAGTGCCCCTGAGCTCCATTTTTCAACTCGCTTTCCTGGGAGCTGGCCGCAAAAGCGCAGGATTGCTTCAGGCCCTATTCTGGTCCCGGGCGGCAGGCTGAGCCTGTGGTTAATTCTTCTTCCTGATGGGAAAATAGAGTGACCTGTGCCTGTCCCAACACCTAGAGCTAGTCTCTCATTGGTTCCCCCTCTTCCCGTTCATCCTCAGGACAAATTGCAACCTGTACGGAACAGGAGGTTAAAGGTCCTGATTCTCCAAGGAGGGAGATTGCTAGTAAAGCGGCTGGAATGGCAAACCCGAGCACAAGGAGATGAGAAATGAGGTGCGTTTTGAAAACCTTTCCGGATCGCACGGTGTACCATCTTCTGGGTTTCTCATGCATGCTTTCGATGTAGGAAGATGCCCTTGAACCTGGAGATTTGGGACCCATGGGATGGGTACCACGCAGTATTACTTTAAAGGGTCTGCGTTTTCTCACCCAACCTCACCAAACCTCTCAGACCCAAGAGTGTCCACCCTTATGTCTCAATCAACTGTGGGTCTAGATATGGTCAATCCAGGTGGCATCACAGCCCCTGAACGAATTTTGTAAGAATTTCACTGTCTTTGTTTCACGGGTTTTTAAAAGTAATTGATTTTTATAATGTGGTTTACCTGCTTTTCACTGCTGTGTTTTTGCCGCTTTACACCCACTGGACTCACTTACAGAGAGATATCAATGCATAGGTTTTAAGATTCTTACTAGTCAGATATATTCTTGGGCGGTGAATAGGGGGTGTTGAGTCCAATTCACTGAGCAAGGAGTAGGTCTTGTGTATTACCTATTGGGTTTATGGAACGGTTTCTGAGCTAATTTGAAACCCTTGTTTTATGCATCACCCCACCTCACCTTTCCCGTTAAGCAGCCATAGTGTGTTTTCTAAACGTGTTACCCTGCTCTGATTTGTAATTCAGTTCAAGGGTAGCGGTTTTTATATTCCCTCTATAAGTGATATCTTATGATAAGCATCTTTTTCTGTGTGACTTATTTCACTTAGAATCGTCCTACCTAAATCCACTCATCTTGCTGCTACTAGCCTTATGACGTTGATTTCATGGCTGAGTGATATTCCATTGTACATAAGGACCACAACTTCTTTATCCATTTTTCTCTTTCCTGGGATATTTAAGGTGTAACGAAGTGGAGGTTCTTGTCAACAGAGCAGCCCTAAACTTTGGGGTGCCTGTGTCTTGCTGATTTTTAGTTTTCCCAATTTATACGCCCATGAGTGGAAGTGCCCTATGCTCCCTAAGCTGATTTTTTTCGATGTTTCAGGACACACCGTGCACTTCTCCAGAGTGGCTGTTGGCAATTTACATCCCGCCCATCAGCGTAGCCAGGCTCCCGTTTCTCCATGGCCTGTTTTGCATTTCTGGTTTTGACACTTTATTCAGCATGGCCCTTTTGACCGATGGGAAGCGAGACTTCTTTGTAGCGCTGATTTGCCTTTCCAGGTTGCTTGGTTGGCCAAAAAGGGCGTATGCGTTTTTTCCTGAATATATTCAGGAAAAAACGCATACGCCCTTTTTGGCCAAGGGCATCATTGTCGAGGTTTTGCCGCTTTTCCTGTGCTTTAAAGGCGATTCGAATCTCCCTCCTGAAATCTGTTTCCTGCAATTCTGCCTTGCTTTCCAATCCTCTTCGTTGCCTTCCCTCAATATATTTGTGGACGAGAGTCATCATTTATAAGTCTGCAGGTTTGTGAATTGCAGTGCCCCTGAGCTCCATTTTTCAACTCGCTTTCTTGGGAGCTGGCCGCAAAAGCGCAGGATTGCTTCAGGCCCTATTCTGGTCCCGGGCGGCAGGCTGAGCCTGTGGTTAATTCTTCTTCCTGATGGGAAAATAGAGTGACCTGTGCCTGTCCCAACACCTAGAGCTAGTCTCTCATTGGTTCCCCCTCTTCCCGTTCATCCTCAGGACAAATTGCAACCTGTACGGAACAGGAGGTTAAAGGTGCTGATTCTCCAAGGAGGGAGATTGCTAGTAAAGCGGCTGGAATGGCAAACCCGAGCACAAGGAGATGAGAAATGAGGTGCGTTTTGAAAACCTTTCCGGATCGCACGGTGTACCATCTTCTGGGTTTCTCATGCATGCTTTCGATGTAGGAAGATGCCCTTGAACCTGGAGATTTGGGACCCATGGGATGGGTACCACGCAGTATTACTTTAAAGGGTCTGCGTTTTCTCACCCAACCTCACCAAACCTCTCAGACCCAAGAGTGTCCACCCTTATGTCTCAATCAACTGTGGGTCTAGATATGGTCAATCCAGGTGGCATCACAGCCCCTGAACGAATTTTGTAAGAATTTCACTGTCTTTGTTTCACGGGTTTTTAAAAGTAATTGATTTTTATAATGTGGTTTACCTGCTTTTCACTGCTGTGTTTTTGCCGCTTTACACCCACTGGACTCACTTACAGAGAGATATCAATGCATAGGTTTTAAGATTCTTACTAGTCAGATATATTCTTGGGCGGTGAATAGGGGGTGTTGAGTCCAATTCACTGAGCAAGGAGTAGGTCTTGTCTATTACCTATTGGGTTTATGGAACGGTTTCTGAGCTAATTTGAAACCCTTGTTTTATGCATCACCCCACCTCACCTTTCCCGTTAAGCAGCCATAGTGTGTTTTCTAAACGTGTTACCCTGCTCTGATTTGTAATTCAGTTCAAGGGTAGCGGTTTTTATATTCCCTCTATAAGTGATATCTTATGATAAGTATCTTTTTCTGTGTGACTTATTTCACTTAGAATCGTCCTACCTAAATCCACTCATCTTGCTGCTACTAGCCTTATGACGTTGATTTCATGGCTGAGTGATATTCCATTGTACATAAGGACCACAACTTCTTTATCCATTTTTCTCTTTCCTGGGATATTTAAGGTGTAACGAAGTGGAGGTTCTTGTCAACAGAGCAGCCCTAAACTTTGGGGTGCCTGTGTCTTGCTGATTTTTAGTTTTCCCAATTTATACGCCCATGAGTGGAAGTGCCCTATGCTCCCTAAGCTGATTTTTTTCGATGTTTCAGGACACACCGTGCACTTCTCCAGAGTGGCTGTTGGCAATTTACATCCCGCCCATCAGCGTAGCCAGGCTCCCGTTTCTCCATGGCCTGTTTTGCATTTCTGGTTTTGACACTTTATTCAGCATGGCCCTTTTGACCGATGGGAAGCGAGACTTCTTTGTAGCGCTGATTTGCCTTTCCAGGTTGCTTGGTTGGCCAAAAAGGGCGTATGCGTTTTTTCCTGAATATATTCAGGAAAAAACGCATACGCCCTTTTTGGCCAAGGGCATCATTGTCGAGGTTTTGCCGCTTTTCCTGTGCTTTAAAGGCGATTCGAATCTCCCTCCTGAAATCTGTTTCCTGCAATTCTGCCTTGCTTTCCAATCCTCTTCGTTGCCTTCCCTCAATATATTTGTGGACGAGAGTCATCATTTATAAGTCTGCAGGTTTGTGAATTGCAGTGCCCCTGAGCTCCATTTTTCAACTCGCTTTCTTGGGAGCTGGCCGCAAAAGCGCAGGATTGCTTCAGGCCCTATTCTGGTCCCGGGCGGCAGGCTGAGCCTGTGGTTAATTCTTCTTCCTGATGGGAAAATAGAGTGACCTGTGCCTGTCCCAACACCTAGAGCTAGTCTCTCATTGGTTCCCCCTCTTCCCGTTCATCCTCAGGACAAATTGCAACCTGTACGGAACAGGAGGTTAAAGGTGCTGATTCTCCAAGGAGGGAGATTGCTAGTAAAGCGGCTGGAATGGCAAACCCGAGCACAAGGAGATGAGAAATGAGGTGCGTTTTGTAAACCTTTCCGGATCACACGGTGTACCATCTTCTGGGTTTCTCATGCATGCTTTCGATGTAGGAAGATGCCCTTGAACCTGGAGATTTGGGACCCATGGGATGGGTACCACGCAGTATTACTTTAAAGGGTCTGCGTTTGCTCACCCAACCTCACCAAACCTCTCAGACCCAAGAGTGTCCACCCTTATGTCTCAATCAACTGTGGGTCTAGATATGGTCAATCCAGGTGGCATCACAGCCCCTGAACGAATTTTGTAAGAATTTCACTGTCTTTGTTTCACGGGTTTTTAAAAGTAATTGATTTTTATAATGTGGTTTACCTGCTTTTCACTGCTGTGTTTTTGCCGCTTTACACCCACTGGACTCACTTACAGAGAGATATCAATGCATAGGTTTTAAGATTCTTACTAGTCAGATATATTCTTGGGCGGTGAATAGGGGTTGTTGAGTCCAATTCACTGAGCAAGGAGTAGGTCTTGTCTATTACCTATTGGGTTTATGGAACGGTATCTGAGCTAATTTGAAACCCTTGTTTTATGCATCACCCCACCTCACCTTTCCCGTTAAGCAGCCATAGTGTGTTTTCTAAACGTGTGACCCTGCTCTGATTTGTAATTCAGTTCAAGGGTAGCGGTTTTTATATTCCCTCTATAAGTGATATCTTATGATAAGTATCTTTTTCTGTGTGACTTATTTCACTTAGAATCGTCCTACCTAAATCCACTCATCTTGCTGCTACTAGCCTTATGACGTTGATTTCATGGCTGAGTGATATTCCATTGTACAGAAGGACCACAACTTCTTTATCCATTTTTCTCTTTCCTGGGATATTTAAGGTGTAATGAAGTGGAGGTTCTTGTCAACAGAGCAGCCCTAAACTTTGGGGTGCCTGTGTCTTGCTGATTTTTAGTTTTCCCAATTTATACGCCCATGAGTGGAAGTGCCCTATGCTCCCTAAGCTGAGTTTTTTCGATGTTTCAGGACACACCGTGCACTTCTCCAGAGTGGCTGTTGGCAATTTACATCCCGCCCATCAGCGTAGCCAGGCTCCCGTTTCTCCATGGCCTGTTTTGCATTTCTGGTTTTGACACTTTATTCAGCATGGCCCTTTTGACCGATGGGAAGCGAGACTTCTTTGTAGCGCTGATTTGCCTTTCCAGGTTGCTTGGTTGGCCAAAAAGGGCGTATGCGTTTTTTCCTGAATATATTCAGGAAAAAACGCATACGCCCTTTTTGGCCAAGGGCATCATTGTCGAGGTTTTGCCGCTTTTCCTGTGCTTTAAAGGCGATTCGAATCTCCCTCCTGAAATCTGTTTCCTGCAATTCTGCCTTGCTTTCCAATCCTCTTCGTTGCCTTCCCTGAATATATTTGTGGACGAGAGTCATCATTTATAAGTCTGCAGGTTTGTGAATTGCAGTGCCCCTGAGCTCCATTTTTCAACTCGCTTTCTTGGGAGCTGGCCGCAAAAGCGCAGGATTGCTTCAGGCCCTATTCTGGTCCCGGGCGGCCGGCTGAGCCTGTGGTTAATTCTTCTTCCTGATGGGAAAATAGAGTGACCTGTGCCTGTCCCAACACCTAGAGCTAGTCTCTCATTGGTTCCCCCTCTTCCCGTTCATCCTCAGGACAAATTGCAACCTGTACGGAACAGGAGGTTAAAGGTGCTGATTCTCCAAGGAGGGAGATTGCTAGTAAAGCGGCTGGAATGGCAAACCCGAGCACAAGGAGATGAGAAATGAGGTGCGTTTTGAAAACCTTTCCGGATCACACGGTGTACCATCTTCTGGGTTTCTCATGCATGCTTTCGATGTAGGAAGATGCCCTTGAACCTGGAGATTTGGGACCCATGGGATGGGTACCACGCCGTATTACTTTAAAGGGTCTGCGTTTGCTCACCCAACCTCACCAAACCTCTCAGCCCCAAGAGTGTCCACCCTTATGTCTCAATCAACTGTGGGTCTAGATATGGTCAATCCAGGTGGCATCACAGCCCCTGAACGAATTTTGTAAGAATTTCTCTCTCTTTCACTGTCTTTGTTTCACGGGTTTTTAAAAGTAATTGATTTTTATAATGTGGTTTACCTGCTTTTCACTGCTGTGTTTTTGCCGCTTTACACCCACTGGACTCACTTACAGAGAGATATCAATGCATAGGTTTTAAGATTCTTACTAGTCAGATATATTCTTGGGCGGTGAATAGGGGGTGTTGAGTCCAATTCACTGAGCAAGGAGTAGGTCTTGTCTATTACCTATTGGGTTTATGGAACGGTATCTGAGCTAATTTGAAACCCTTGTTTTATGCATCACCCCACCTCACCTTTCCCGTTAAGCAGCCATAGTGTGTTTTCTAAACGTGTTACCCTGCTCTGATTTGTAATTCAGTTCAAGGGTAGCGGTTTTTATATTCCCTCTATAAGTGATATCTTATGATAAGTATCTTTTTCTGTGTGACTTATTTCACTTAGAATCGTCCTACCTAAATCCACTCATCTTGCTGCTACTAGCCTTATGACGTTGATTTCATGGCTGAGTGATATTCCATTGTACATAAGGACCACAACTTCTTTATCAATTTTTCTCTTTCCTGGGATATTTAAGGTGTAACGAAGTGGAGGTTCTTGTCAACAGAGCAGCCCTAAACTTTGGGGTGCCTGTGTCTTGCTGATTTTTAGTTTTCCCAATTTATACGCCCATGAGTGGAAGTGCCCTATGCTCCCTAGGCTGATTTTTTTCGATGTTTCAGGACACACCGTGCACTTCTCCAGAGTGGCTGTTGGCAATTTACATCCCGCCCATCAGCGTAGCCAGGCTCCCGTTTCTCCATGGCCTGTTTTGCATTTCTGGTTTTGACACTTTATTCAGCATGGCCCTTTTGACCGATGGGAAGCGAGACTTCTTTGTAGCGCTGATTTGCCTTTCCAGGTTGCTTGGTTGGCCAAAAAGGGCGTATGCGTTTTTTCCTGAATATATTCAGGAAAAAACGCATACGCCCTTTTTGGCCAAGGGCATCATTGTCGAGGTTTTGCCGCTTTTCCTGTGCTTTAAAGGCGATTCGAATCTCCCTCCTGAAATCTGTTTCCTGCAATTCTGCCTTGCTTTCCAATCCTCTTCGTTGCCTTCCCTGAATATATTTGTGGACGAGAGTCATCATTTATAAGTCTGCAGGTTTGTGAATTGCAGTGCCCCTGAGCTCCATTTTTCAACTCGCTTTCTTGGGAGCTGGCCGCAAAAGCGCAGGATTGCTTCAGGCCCTATTCTGGTCCCGGGCGGCAGGCTGAGCCTGTGGTTAATTCTTCTTCCTGATGGGAAAATAGAGTGACCTGTGCCTGTCCCAACACCTAGAGCTAGTCTCTCATTGGTTCCCCCTCTTCCCGTTCATCCTCAGGACAAATTGCAACCTGTACGGAACAGGAGGTTAAAGGTGCTGATTCTCCAAGGAGGGAGATTGCTAGTAAAGCGGCTGGAATGGCAAACCCGAGCACAAGGAGATGAGAAATGAGGTGCGTTTTGAAAACCTTTCCGGATCACACGGTGTACCATCTTCTGGGTTTCTCATGCATGCTTTCGATGTAGGAAGATGCCCTTGAACCTGGAGATTTGGGACCCATGGGATGGGTACCACGCCGTATTACTTTAAAGGGTCTGCGTTTGCTCACCCAACCTCACCAAACCTCTCAGCCCCAAGAGTGTCCACCCTTATGTCTCAATCAACTGTGGGTCTAGATATGGTCAATCCAGGTGGCATCACAGCCCCTGAACGAATTTTGTAAGAATTTCTCTCTCTTTCACTGTCTTTGTTTCACGGGTTTTTAAAAGTAATTGATTTTTATAATGTGGTTTACCTGCTTTTCACTGCTGTGTTTTTGCCGCTTTACACCCACTGGACTCACTTACAGAGAGATATCAATGCATAGGTTTTAAGATTCTTACTAGTCAGATATATTCTTGGGCGGTGAATAGGGGGTGTTGAGTCCAATTCACTGAGCAAGGAGTAGGTCTTGTCTATTACCTATTGGGTTTATGGAACGGTATCTGAGCTAATTTGAAACCCTTGTTTTATGCATCACCCCACCTCACCTTTCCCGTTAAGCAGCCATAGTGTGTTTTCTAAACGTGTTACCCTGCTCTGATTTGTAATTCAGTTCAAGGGTAGCGGTTTTTATATTCCCTCTATAAGTGATATCTTATGATAAGTATCTTTTTCTGTGTGACTTATTTCACTTAGAATCGTCCTACCTAAATCCACTCATCTTGCTGCTACTAGCCTTATGACGTTGATTTCATGGCTGAGTGATATTCCATTGTACATAAGGACCACAACTTCTTTATCCATTTTTCTCTTTCCTGGGATATTTAAGGTGTAACGAAGTGGAGGTTCTTGTCAACAGAGCAGCCCTAAACTTTGGGGTGCCTGTGTCTTGCTGATTTTTAGTTTTCCCAATTTATACGCCCATGAGTGGAAGTGCCCTATGCTCCCTAGGCTGATTTTTTTCGATGTTTCAGGACACACCGTGCACTTCTCCAGAGTGGCTGTTGGCAATTTACATCCCGCCCATCAGCGTAGCCAGGCTCCCGTTTCTCCATGGCCTGTTTTGCATTTCTGGTTTTGACACTTTATTCAGCATGGCCCTTTTGACCGATGGGAAGCGAGACTTCTTTGTAGCGCTGATTTGCCTTTCCAGGTTGCTTGGTTGGCCAAAAAGGGCGTATGCGTTTTTTCCTGAATATATTCAGGAAAAAACGCATACGCCCTTTTTGGCCAAGGGCATCATTGTCGAGGTTTTGCCGCTTTTCCTGTGCTTTAAAGGCGATTCGAATCTCCCTCCTGAAATCTGTTTCCTGCAATTCTGCCTTGCTTTCCAATCCTCTTCGTTGCCTTCCCTCAATATATTTGTGGACGAGAGTCATCATTTATAAGTCTGCAGGTTTGTGAATTGCAGTGCCCCTGAGCTACATTTTTCAACTCGCTTTCTTGGGAGCTGGCCGCAAAAGCGCAGGATTGCTTCAGGCCCTATTCTGGTCCCGGGCGGCAGGCTGAGCCTGTGGTTAATTCTTCTTCCTGATGGGAAAATAGAGTGACCTGTGCCTGTCCCAACACCTAGAGCTAGTCTCTCATTGGTTCCCCCTCTTCCCGTTCATCCTCAGGACAAATTGCAACCTGTACGGAACAGGAGGTTAAAGGTGCTGATTCTCCAAGGAGGGAGATTGCTAGTAAAGCGGCTGGAATGGCAAACCCGAGCACAAGGAGATGAGAAATGAGGTGCGTTTTGAAAACCTTTCCGGATCACACGGTGTACCATCTTCTGGGTTTCTCATGCATGCTTTCGATGTAGGAAGATGCCCTTGAACCTGGAGATTTGGGACCCATGGGATGGGTACCACTCAGTATTACTTTAAAGGGTCTGCGTTTGCTCACCCAACCTCACCAAACCTCTCAGCCCCAAGAGTGTCCACCCTTATGTCTCAATCAACTGTGGGTCTAGATATGGTCAATCCAGGTGGCATCACAGCCCCTGAACGAATTTTGTAAGAATTTCACTGTCTTTGTTTCACGGGTTTTTAAAAGTAATTGATTTTTATAATGTGGTTTACCTGCTTTTCACTGCTGTGTTTTTGCCGCTTTACACCCACTGGACTCACTTACAGAGAGATATCAATGCATAGGTTTTAAGATTCTTACTAGTCAGATATATTCTTGGGCGGTGAATAGGGGGTGTTGAGTCCAATTCACTGAGCAAGGAGTAGGTCTTGTCTATTACCTATTGGGTTTATGGAACGGTATCTGAGCTAATTTGAAACCCTTGTTTTATGCATCACCCCACCTCACCTTTCCCGTTAAGCAGCCATAGTGTGTTTTCTAAACGTGTGACCCTGCTCTGATTTGTAATTCAGTTCAAGGGTAGCGGTTTTTATATTCCCTCTATAAGTGATATCTTATGATAAGTATCTTTTTCTGTGTGACTTATTTCACTTAGAATCGTCCTACCTAAATCCACTCATCTTGCTGCTACTAGCCTTATGACGTTGATTTCATGGCTGAGTGATATTCCATTGTACAGAAGGACCACAACTTCTTTATCCATTTTTCTCTTTCCTGGGATATTTAAGGTGTAATGAAGTGGAGGTTCTTGTCAACAGAGCAGCCCTAAACTTTGGGGTGCCTGTGTCTTGCTGATTTTTAGTTTTCCCAATTTATACGCCCATGAGTGGAAGTGCCCTATGCTCCCTAAGCTGAGTTTTTTCGATGTTTCAGGACACACCGTGCACTTCTCCAGAGTGGCTGTTGGCAATTTACATCCCGCCCATCAGCGTAGCCAGGCTCCCGTTTCTCCATGGCCTGTTTTGCATTTCTGGTTTTGACACTTTATTCAGCATGGCCCTTTTGACCGATGGGAAGCGAGACTTCTTTGTAGCGCTGATTTGCCTTTCCAGGTTGCTTGGTTGGCCAAAAAGGGCGTATGCGTTTTTTCCTGAATATATTCAGGAAAAAACGCATAAGCCCTTTTTGGCCAAGGGCATCATTGTCGAGGTTTTGCCGCTTTTCCTGTGCTTTAAAGGCGATTCGAATCTCCCTCCTGAAATCTGTTTCCTGCAATTCTGCCTTGCTTTCCAATCCTCTTCGTTGCCTTCCCTCAATATATTTGTGGACGAGAGTCATCATTTATAAGTCTGCAGGTTTGTGAATTGCAGTGCCCCTGAGCTCCATTTTTCAACTCGCTTTCTTGGGAGCTGGCCGCAAAAGCGCAGGATTGCTTCAGGCCCTATTCTGGTCCCGGGCGGCAGGCTGAGCCTGTGGTTAATTCTTCTTCCTGATGGGAAAATAGAGTGACCTGTGCCTGTCCCAACACCTAGAGCTAGTCTCTCATTGGTTCCCCCTCTTCCCGTTCATCCTCAGGACAAATTGCAACCTGTACGGAACAGGAGGTTAAAGGTGCTGATTCTCCAAGGAGGGAGATTGCTAGTAAAGCGGCTGGAATGGCAAACCCGAGCACAAGGAGATGAGAAATGAGGTGCGTTTTGAAAACCTTTCCGGATCACACGGTGTACCATCTTCTGGGTTTCTCATGCATGCTTTCGATGTAGGAAGATGCCCTTGAACCTGGAGATTTGGGACCCATGGGATGGGTACCACGCAGTATTAATTTAAAGGGTCTGCGTTTGCTCACCCAACCTCACCAAACCTCTCAGCCCCAAGAGTGTCCACCCTTATGTCTCAATCAACTGTGGGTCTAGATATGGTCAATCCAGGTGGCATCACAGCCCCTGAACGAATTTTGTAAGAATTTCTCTCTCTTTCACTGTCTTTCTTTCACGGGTTTTTAAAAGTAATTGATTTTTATAATGTGGTTTACCTGCTTTTCACTGCTGTGTTTTTGCCGCTTTACACCCACTGGACTCACTTACAGAGAGATATCAATGCATAGGTTTTAAGATTCTTACTAGTCAGATATATTCTTGGGCGGTGAATAGGGGGTGTTGAGTCCAATTCACTGAGCAAGGAGTAGGTCTTGTCTATTACCTATTGGGTTTATGGAACGGTATCTGAGCTAATTTGAAACCCTTGTTTTATGCATCACCCCACCTCACCTTTCCCGTTAAGCAGCCATAGTGTGTTTTCTAAACGTGTGACCCTGCTCTGATTTGTAATTCAGTTCAAGGGTAGCGGTTTTTATATTCCCTCTATAAGTGATATCTTATGATAAGTATCTTTTTCTGTGTGACTTATTTCACTTAGAATCGTCCTACCTAAATCCACTCATCTTGCTGCTACTAGCCTTATGACGTTGATTTCATGGCTGAGTGATATTCCATTGTACATAAGGACCACAACTTCTTTATCCATTTTTCTCATTCCTGGGATATTTAAGGTGTAACGAAGTGGAGGTTCTTGTCAACAGAGCAGCCCTAAACTTTGGGGTGCCTGTGTCTTGCTGATTTTTAGTTTTCCCAATTTATACGCCCATGAGTGGAAGTGCCCTATGCTCCCTAGGCTGATTTTTTTCGATGTTTCAGGACACACCGTGCACTTCTCCAGAGTGGCTGTTGGCAATTTACATCCCGCCCATCAGCGTAGCCAGGCTCCCGTTTCTCCATGGCCTGTTTTGCATTTCTGGTTTTGACACTTTATTCAGCATGGCCCTTTTGACCGATGGGAAGCGAGACTTCTTTGTAGCGCTGATTTGCCTTTCCAGGTTGCTTGGTTGGCCAAAAAGGGCGTATGCGTTTTTTCCTGAATATATTCAGGAAAAAACGCATACGCCCTTTTTGGCCAAGGGCATCATTGTCGAGGTTTTGCCGCTTTTCCTGTGCTTTAAAGGCGATTGGAATCTCCCTCCTGAAATCTGTTTCCTGCAATTCTGCCTTGCTTTCCAATCCTCTTCGTTGCCTTCCCTCAATATATTTGTGGACGAGAGTCATGATTTATAAGTCTGCAGGTTTGTGAATTGCAGTGCCCCTGAGCTACATTTTTCAACTCGCTTTCTTGGGAGCTGGCCGCAAAAGCGCAGGATTGCTTCAGGCCCTATTCTGGTCCCGGGCGGCAGGCTGAGCCTGTGGTTAATTCTTCTTCCTGATGGGAAAATAGAGTGACCTGTGCCTGTCCCAACACCTAGAGCTAGTCTCTCATTGGTTCCCCCTCTTCCCGTTCATCCTCAGGACAAATTGCAACCTGTACGGAACAGGAGGTTAAAGGTGCTGATTCTCCAAGGAGGGAGATTGCTAGTAAAGCGGCTGGAATGGCAAACCCGAGCACAAGGAGATGAGAAATGAGGTGCGTTTTGAAAACCTTTCCGGATCACACGGTGTACCATCTTCTGGGTTTCTCATGCATGCTTTCGATGTAGGAAGATGCCCTTGAACCTGGAGATTTGGGACCCATGGGATGGGTACCACTCAGTATTACTTTAAAGGGTCTGCGTTTGCTCACCCAACCTCACCAAACCTCTCAGCCCCAAGAGTGTCCACCCTTATGTCTCAATCAACTGTGGGTCTAGATATGGTCAATCCAGGTGGCATCACAGCCCCTGAACGAATTTTGTAAGAATTTCTCTCTCTTTCACTGTCTTTGTTTCACGGGTTTTTAAAAGTAATTGATTTTTATAATGGGGTTTACCTGCTTTTCACTGCTGTGTTTTTGCCGCTTTACACCCACTTGACTCACTTACAGAGAGATATCAATGCATAGGTTTTAAGATTCTTACTAGTCAGATATATTCTTGGGCGGTGAATAGGGGGTGTTGAGTCCAATTCACTGAGCAAGGAGTAGGTCTTGTCTATTACCTATTGGGTTTATGGAACGGTATCTGAGCTAATTTGAAACCCTTGTTTTATGCATCACCCCACCTCACCTTTCCCGTTAAGCAGCCATAGTGTGTTTTCTAAACGTGTGACCCTGCTCTGATTTGTAATTCAGTTCAAGGGTAGCGGTTTTTATATTCCCTCTATAAGTGATATCTTATGATAAGTATCTTTTTCTGTGTGACTTATTTCACTTAGAATCGTCCTACCTAAATCCACTCATCTTGCTGCTACTAGCCTTATGACGTTGATTTCATGGCTGAGTGATATTCCATTGTACATAAGGACCACAACTTCTTTATCCATTTTTCTCTTTCCTGGGATATTTAAGGTGTAACGAAGTGGAGGTTCTTGTCAACAGAGCAGCCCTAAACTTTGGGGTGCCTGTGTCTTGCTGATTTTTAGTTTTCCCAATTTATACGCCCATGAGTGGAAGTGCCCTATGCTCCCTAAGCTGATTTTTTTCGATGTTTCAGGACACACCGTGCACTTCTCCAGAGTGGCTGTTGGCAATTTACATCCCGCCCATCAGCGTAGCCAGGCTCCCGTTTCTCCATGGCCTGTTTTGCATTTCTGGTTTTGACACTTTATTCAGCATGGCCCTTTTGACCGATGGGAAGCGAGACTTCTTTGTAGCGCTGATTTGCCTTTCCAGGTTGCTTGGTTGGCCAAAAAGGGCGTATGCGTTTTTTCCTGAATATATTCAGGAAAAAACGCATATGCCCTTTTTGGCCAAGGGCATCATTGTCGAGGTTTTGCCGCTTTTCCTGTGCTTTAAAGGCGATTCGAATCTCCCTCCTGAAATCTGTTTCCTGCAATTCTGCCTTGCTTTCCAATCCTCTTCGTTGCCTTCCCTCAATATATTTGTGGACGAGAGTCATCATTTATAAGTCTGCAGGTCTGTGAATTGCAGTGCCCCTGAGCTCCATTTTTCAACTCGCTTTCTTGGGAGCTGGCCGCAAAAGCGCAGGATTGCTTCAGGCCCTATTCTGGTCCCGGGCGGCAGGCTGAGCCTGTGGTTAATTCTTCTTCCTGATGGGAAAATAGAGTGACCTGTGCCTGTCCCAACACCTAGAGCTAGTCTCTCATTGGTTCCCCCTCTTCCCGTTCATCCTCAGGACAATTTGCAACCTGTACGGAACAGGAGGTTAAAGGTGCTGATTCTCCAAGGAGGGAGATTGCTAGTAAAGCGGCTGGAATGGCAAACCCGAGCACAAGGAGATGAGAAATGAGGTGCGTTTTGAAAACCTTTCCGGATCACACGGTGTACCATCTTCTGGGTTTCTCATGCATGCTTTCGATGTAGGAAGATGCCCTTGAACCTGGAGATTTGGGACCCATGGGATGGGTACCACGCAGTATTACTTTAAAGGGTCTGCGTTTGCTCACCCAACCTCACCAAACCTCTCAGCCCCAAGAGTGTCCACCCTTATGTCTCAATCAACTGTGGGTCTAGATATGGTCAATCCAGGTGGCATCACAGCCCCTGAACGAATTTTGTAAGAATTTCTCTCTCTTTCACTGTCTTTGTTTCACGGGTTTTTAAAAGTAATTGATTTTTATAATGTGGTTTACCTGCTTTTCACTGCTGTGTTTTTGCCGCTTTACACCCACTGGACTCACTTACAGAGAGATATCAATGCATAGGTTTTAAGATTCTTACTAGTCAGATATATTCTTGGGCGGTGAATAGGGGGTGTTGAGTCCAATTCACTGAGCAAGGAGTAGGTCTTGTCTATTACCTATTGGGTTTATGGAACGGTATCTGAGCTAATTTGAAACCCTTGTTTTATGCATCACCCCACCTCACCTTTCCCGTTAAGCAGCCATAGTGTGTTTTCTAAACGTGTTACCCTGCTCTGATTTGTAATTCAGTTCAAGGGTAGCGGTTTTTATATTCCCTCTATAAGTGATATCTTATGATAAGTATCTTTTTCTGTGTGACTTATTTCACTTAGAATCGTCCTACCTAAATCCACTCATCTTGCTGCTACTAGCCTTATGACGTTGATTTCATGGCTGAGTGATATTCCATTGTACAGAAGGACCACAACTTCTTTATCCATTTTTCTCTTTCCTGGGATATTTAAGGTGTAATGAAGTGGAGGTTCTTGTCAACAGAGCAGCCCTAAACTTTGGGGTGCCTGTGTCTTGCTGATTTTTAGTTTTCCCAATTTATACGCCCATGAGTGGAAGTGCCCTATGCTCCCTAAGCTGAGTTTTTTCGATGTTTCAGGACACACCGTGCACTTCTCCAGAGTGGCTGTTGGCAATTTACATCCCGCCCATCAGCGTAGCCAGGCTCCCGTTTCTCCATGGCCTGTTTTGCATTTCTGGTTTTGACACTTTATTCAGCATGGCCCTTTTGACCGATGGGAAGCGAGACTTCCTTGTAGCGCTGATTTGCCTTTCCAGGTTGCTTGGTTGGCCAAAAAGGGCGTATGCGTTTTTTCCTGAATATATTCAGGAAAAAACGCATACGCCCTTTTTGGCCAAGGGCATCATTGTCGAGGTTTTGCCGCTTTTCCTGTGCTTTAAAGGCGATTCGAATCTCCCTCCTGAAATCTGTTTCCTGCAATTCTGCGTTGCTTTCCAATCCTCTTCGTTGCCTTCCCTCAATATATTTGTGGACGAGAGTCATCATTTATAAGTCTGCAGGTTTGTGAATTGCAGTGCCCCTGAGCTCCATTTTTCAACTCGCTTTCTTGGGAGCTGGCCGCAAAAGCGCAGGATTGCTTCAGGCCCTATTCTGGTCCCGGGCGGCAGGCTGAGCCTGTGGTTAATTCTTCTTCCTGATGGGAAAATAGAGTGACCTGTGCCTGTCCCAACACCTAGAGCTAGTCTCTCATTGGTTCCCCCTCTTCCCGTTCATCCTCAGGACAAATTGCAACCTGTACGGAACAGGAGGTTAAAGGTGCTGATTCTCCAAGGAGGGAGATTGCTAGTAAAGCGGCTGGAATGGCAAACCCGAGCACAAGGAGATGAGAAATGAGGTGCGTTTTGAAAACCTTTCCGGATCACACGGTGTACCATCTTCTGGGTTTCTCATGCATGCTTTCGATGTAGGAAGATGCCCTTGAACCTGGAGATTTGGGACCCATGGGATGGGTACCACGCAGTATTACTTTAAAGGGTCTGCGTTTGCTCACCCAACCTCACCAAACCTCTCAGCCCCAAGAGTGTCCACCCTTATGTCTCAATCAACTGTGGGTCTAGATATGGTCAATCCAGGTGGCATCACAGCCCCTGAACGAATTTTGTAAGAATTTCTCTCTCTTTCACTGTCTTTGTTTCACGGGTTTTTAAAAGTAATTGATTTTTATAATGTGGTTTACCTGCTTTTCACTGCTGTGTTTTTGCCGCTTTACACCCACTGGACTCACTTACAGAGAGATATCAATGCATAGGTTTTAAGATTCTTACTAGTCAGATATATTCTTGGGCGGTGAATAGGGGGTGTTGAGTCCAATTCACTGAGCAAGGAGTAGGTCTTGTCTATTACCTATTGGGTTTATGGAACGGTATCTGAGCTAATTTGAAACCCTTGTTTTATGCATCACCCCACCTCACCTTTCCCGTTAAGCAGCCATAGTGTGTTTTCTAAACGTGTTACCCTGCTCTGATTTGTAATTCAGTTCAAGGGTAGCGGTTTTTATATTCCCTCTATAAGTGATATCTTATGATAAGTATCTTTTTCTGTGTGACTTATTTCACTTAGAATCGTCCTACCTAAATCCACTCATCTTGCTGCTACTAGCCTTATGACGTTGATTTCATGGCTGAGTGATATTCCATTGTACATAAGGACCACAACTTCTTTATCCATTTTTCTCTTTCCTGGGATATTTAAGGTGTAACGAAGTGGAGGTTCTTGTCAACAGAGCAGCCCTAAACTTTGGGGTGCCTGTGTCTTGCTGATTTTTAGTTTTCCCAATTTATACGCCCATGAGTGGAAGTGCCCTATGCTCCCTAGGCTGATTTTTTTCGATGTTTCAGGACACACCGTGCACTTCTCCAGAGTGGCTGTTGGCAATTTACATCCCGCCCATCAGCGTAGCCAGGCTCCCGTTTCTCCATGGCCTGTTTTGCATTTCTGGTTTTGACACTTTATTCAGCATGGCCCTTTTGACCGATGGGAAGCGAGACTTCTTTGTAGCGCTGATTTGCCTTTCCAGGTTGCTTGGTTGGCCAAAAAGGGCGTATGCGTTTTTTCCTGAATATATTCAGGAAAAAACGCATACGCCCTTTTTGGCCAAGGGCATCATTGTCGAGGTTTTGCCGCTTTTCCTGTGCTTTAAAGGCGATTGGAATCTCCCTCCTGAAATCTGTTTCCTGCAATTCTGCCTTGCTTTCCAATCCTCTTCGTTGCCTTCCCTCAATATATTTGTGGACGAGAGTCATCATTTATAAGTCTGCAGGTTTGTGAATTGCAGTGCCCCTGAGCTCCATTTTTCAACTCGCTTTCTTGGGAGCTGGCCGCAAAAGCGCAGGATTGCTTCAGGCCCTATTCTGGTCCCGGGCGGCAGGCTGAGCCTGTGGTTAATTCTTCTTCCTGATGGGAAAATAGAGTGACCTGTGCCTGTCCCAACACCTAGAGCTAGTCTCTCATTGGTTCCCCCTCTTCCCGTTCATCCTCAGGACAAATTGCAACCTGTACGGAACAGGAGGTTAAAGGTGCTGATTCTCCAAGGAGGGAGATTGCTAGTAAAGCGGCTGGAATGGCAAACCCGAGCACAAGGAGATGAGAAATGAGGTGCGTTTTGAAAACCTTTCCGGATCACACGGTGTACCATCTTCTGGGTTTCTCATGCATGCTTTCGATGTAGGAAGATGCCCTTGAACCTGGAGATTTGGGACCCATGGGATGGGTACCACGCAGTATTACTTTAAAGGGTCTGCGTTTGCTCACCCAACCTCACCAAACCTCTCAGCCCCAAGAGTGTCCACCCTTATGTCTCAATCAGCTGTGGGTCTAGATATGGTCAATCCAGGTGGCATCACAGCCCCTGAACGAATTTTGTAAGAATTTCTCTCTCTTTCACTGTCTTTGTTTCACGGGTTTTTAAAAGTAATTGATTTTTATAATGGGGTTTACCTGCTTTTCACTGCTGTGTTTTTGCCGCTTTACACCCACTTGACTCACTTACAGAGAGATATCAATGCATAGGTTTTAAGATTCTTACTAGTCAGATATATTCTTGGGCGGTGAATAGGGGGTGTTGAGTCCAATTCACTGAGCAAGGAGTAGGTCTTGTCTATTACCTATTGGGTTTATGGAACGGTATCTGAGCTAATTTGAAACCCTTGTTTTATGCATCACCCCACCTCACCTTTCCCGTTAAGCAGCCATAGTGTGTTTTCTAAACGTGTTACCCTGCTCTGATTTGTAATTCAGTTCAAGGGTAGCGGTTTTTATATTCCCTCTATAAGTGATATCTTATGATAAGTATCTTTTTCTGTGTGACTTATTTCACTTAGAATCGTCCTACCTAAATCCACTCATCTTGCTGCTACTAGCCTTATGACGTTGATTTCATGGCTGAGTGATATTCCATTGTACATAAGGACCACAACTTCTTTATCCATTTTTCTCTTTCCTGGGATATTTAAGGTGTAACGAAGTGGAGGTTCTTGTCAACAGAGCAGCCCTAAACATTGGGGTGCCTGTGTCTTGCTGATTTTTAGTTTTCCCAATTTATACGCTCATGAGTGGAAGTGCCCTATGGTCCCTAGGCTGATTTTTTTCGATGTTTCAGGACACACCGTGCACTTCTCCAGAGTGGCTGTTGGCAATTTACATCCCGCCCATCAGCGTAGCCAGGCTCCCGTTTCTCCATGGCCTGTTTTGCATTTCTGGTTTTGACACTTTATTCAGCATGGCCCTTTT